>NW_027362279.1:0-55533 GCF_039654945.1 Dendrobates tinctorius
TTAGTAATGGGACGCCCAGTGGGCTCCCTTACTTACTCCATTATTAGTAATGGACCGCCCAGTGGCGCTCCTTATTATCATTATTAGTAATGGACGCCCAGGTGGGCTCCTTATTATCATTATTACTATTAGTAATGGACGCCCAGTGGGCTCCTTATTATCATTATTACTATTAGTAATGGACGCCCAGTGGGCTCCTTATTATCATTATTACTATTAGTAATGGACGCCCAGTGGGCTCCTTATTATCATTATTACTATTAGTAATGGACGCCCAGTGGGCTCCTTATTATCATTATTATTAGTAATGGACGCCCAGTGGGCTCCTTATTATCATTATTACTATTAGTAATGGACGCCCAGTGGGCTCCTTATTATCATTATTACTATTAGTAATGGACGCCCAGTGGGCTCCTTATTATCATTATTACTATTAGTAATGGACGCCCAGTAGGCTCCTTATTATCATTATTCCTATTAGTAATGGACGCCCAGTGGGCTCCTTATTATCATTATTACTATTAGTAATGGACGCCCAGTGGGCTCCTTATTATCATTATTACTATTAGTAATGGACGCCCAGTAGGGCTCCTTATTATCATTATTACTATTAGTAATGGACGCCCAGTGGGCTCCTTATTATCATTATTACTATTAGTAATGGACGCCCAGTGGGGCTCCTTATTATCATTATTCTATTAGTAATGGACGCCCAGTGGGCTCCTTATTATCATTATTCCTATTAGTAATGGACGCCCAGTGGGCTCCTTATTATCATTATTACTATTAGTAACGGACGCCCAGTGGGCTCCTTATTATCATTATTACTATTAGTAACGGACGCCCAGTGGGCTCCTTATTATCATTATTACTATTAGTAATGGACGCCCAGTGGTCTCCTTATTATCATTATTACTATTAGTAACGGACGCCCAGTGGGCTCCTTATTATCATTATTACTATTAGTAATGGACGCCCAGTGGTCTCCTTATTATCATTATTACTATTAGTAACGGACGCCCAGTGGGCTCCTTATTATCATTATTACTATTAGTAATGGACCGCCCAGTGGGCTCCTTATTATCATTATTACTATTAGTAACGGACGCCCAGTGGGCTCCTTATTATCATTATTACTATTAGTAACGGACGCCCAGTGGGCTCCTTATTATCATTATTACTATTAGTAATGGACGCCCAGTGGTCTCCTTATTATCATTATTACTATTAGTAATGGACGCCCAGTGGGCTCCTTATTATCATTATTACTATTAGTAACGGACGCCCAGTGGGATCCTTATTATCATTATTACTATTAGTAACGGACGCCCAGTGGGATCCTTATTATCATTATTACTATTAGTAACGGACGCCCAGTGGGCTCCTTATTATCATTATTACTATTAGTAATGGACGCCCAGTGGTCTCCTTATTATCATTATTACTATTAGTAATGGACGCCCAGTGGGATCCTTATTATCATTATTACTATTAGTAACGGACGCCCAGTGGGATCCTTATTATCATTATTACTATTAGTAACTGGACGCCCAGTGGGATCCTTATTATCATTATTACTATTAGTAATGGACGCCCAGTGGTCTCCTTATTATCATTATTACTATTAGTAATGGACGCCCAGTGGGATCCTTATTATCATTATTACTATTAGTAATGGACGCCCAGTGGGCTCCTTATTATCATTATTACTATTAGTAACGGACGCCCAGTGGGCTCCTTATTATCATTATTACTATTAGTAACGGACGCCCAGTGGGCTCCTTATTATCATTATTACTATTAGTAATGGACGCCCAGTGGGCTCCTTATTATCATTATTACTATTAGTAATGGACGCCCAGTGGGCTCCTTATTATCATTATTACTATTAGTAATGGACGCCCCAGTGGGCTCCTTATTATCATTATTACTATTAGTAATGGACGCCCAGTGGGCTCCTTATTATCATTATTACTATTAGTAACGGACGCCCAGTGGGCTCCTTATTATCATTATTACTATTAGTACATGGACGCCCAGTGGGCTCCTTATTATCATTATTACTATTAGTAATGGACGCCCAGTGGGCTCCTTATTATCATTATTACTATTAGTAATGGACGCCCAGTGGGCTCCTTATTATCATTATTACTATTAGTAATGGACGCCCAGTGGGCTCCTTATTATCATTATTACTATTAGTAAAGGACGCCCAGTGGGCTCCTTATTATCATTATTACTATTAGTAATGGACGCCCAGTGGGCTCCTTATTATCATTATTACTATTAGTAATGGACGCCCAGTGGTCTCCTTATTATCATTATTACTATTAGTAATGGACGCCCAGTGGGCTCCTTATTATCATTATTACTATTAGTAATGGACGCCCAGTGGGCTCCCTTATTATCATTATTACTATTAGTAATGGACGCCCAGTGGGCTCCTTATTATCATTATTACTATTAGTAATGGACGCCCAGTGGGCTCCTTATTATCATTATTACTATTAGTAACGGACGCCCAGTGGGCTCCTTATTATCATTATTACTATTAGTAACGGACGCCCAGTGGGCATCCTTATTATCATTATTACTATTAGTAACGGACGCCCAGTGGTCTCCTTATTATCATTATTACTATTAGTAATGGACGCCCAGTGGGCTCCTTATTATCATTATTACTATTAGTAATGGACGCCCAGTGGGCTCCTTATTATCATTATTACTATTAGTAATGGACGCCCAGTGGGCTCCTTATTATCATTATTACTATTAGTAATGGACGCCCAGTGGGCTCCTTATTATCATTATTACTATTAGTAATGACGCCCAGTGGGCTCCTTATTATCATTATTACTATTAGTAATGGACGCCCAGTGGGCTCCTTATTATCATATTACTATTAGTAATGGGACGCCCAGTGGGCTCCTTATTATCATTATTACTATTAGTAATGGACGCCCAGTGGGCTCCTTATTATCATTATTACTATTAGTAATGGACGCCCAGTGGGCTCCTTATTATCATTATTACTATTAGTAATGGACGCCCAGTGGGCTCCTTATTATCATTATTACTATTAGTAATGGACGCCCAGTGGGCTCCTTATTATCATTATTACTATTAGTAATGGACGCCCAGTGGGCTCCTTATTATCATTATTACTATTAGTAATGGACGCCCAGTGGGCTCCTTATTATCATTATTACTATTAGTAATGGACGCCCAGTGGGCTCCTTATTATCATTATTACTATTAGTAATGGACGCCCAGTGGGCTCCTTATTATCATTATTACTATTAGTAATGGACGCCCAGTGGGCTCCTTATTATCATTATTACTATTAGTAATGGACGCCCAGTGGGCTCCTTATTATCATTATTACTATTAGTAATGGACGCCCAGTGGGCTCCTATTATCATTATTACTATTAGTAATGGACGCCCAGTGGGCTCCTTATTATCATTATTACTATTAGTAATGGACGCCCAGTGGGCTCCTTATTATCATTATTACTATTAGTAATGGACGCCCAGTGGGCTCCTTATTATCATTATTACTATTAGTAATGGACGCCCAGTGGGCTCCTTATTATCATTATTACTATTAGTAATGGACGCCCAGTGGGCTCCTTATTATCATTATTACTATTAGTAATGGACGCCCAGTGGGCTCCTTATTATCATTATTACTATTAGTAATGGACGCCCAGTGGGCTCCTTATTATCATTATTACTATTAGTAATGGACGCCCAGTGGGCTCCTTATTATCATTATTACTATTAGTAATGGACGCCCAGTGGTCTCCTTATTATCATTATTACTATTAGTAATGGACGCCCAGTGGTCTCCTTATTATCATTATTACTATTAGTAATGGACGCCAGTGGGCTCCTTATTATCATTATTACTATTAGTAATGGACGCCCAGTGGGCTCCTTATTATCATTATTACTATTAGTAATGGACGCCCAGTGGGCTCCTTATTATCATTATTACTATTAGTAATGGACGCCCAGTGGGCTCCTTATTATCATTATTACTATTAGTAATGGACGCCCAGTGGGCTCTTATTATCATTATTACTATTAGTAATGGACGCCCAGTGGGCTCCTTATTATCATTATTACTATTAGTAATTGGACGCCCAGTGGGCTCCTTATTATCATTATTACTATTAGTAATGGACGCCCAGTGGGCTCCTTATTATCATTATTACTATTAGTAATGGACGCCCAGTGGGCTCCTTATTATCATTATTACTATTAGTAATGGACGCCCAGTTGGGCTCCTTATTATCATTATTACTATTAGTAATGGACGCCCAGTGGGCTCCTTATTATCATTATTACTATTAGTAATGGACGCCCAGTGGGTCTCCTTATTATCATTATTACTATTTGTAATGGACGCCCAGTGGTCTCCCTTATTATCATTATTACTATTAGTAATGGACGCCCAGTGGGCTCCTTATTACCATTATTACTATTAGTAATGGACGCCCCAGTGGGCTCCTTATTATCATTATTACTATTAGTAATGGACGCCCAGTGGGCTCCTTATTATCATTATTACTATTAGTAATGGACGCCCAGTGGGCTCCTTATTATCATTATTACTATTAGTAACGGACGCCCAGTGGGCTCCTTATTATCATTATTACTATTAGTAATGGACGCCCAGTGGGCTCCTTATTATCATTATTACTATTAGTAATGGACGCCCAGTGGGCTCCTTATTATCATTATTAGTAATGGACGCCCAGTGGGCTCCTTATTATCATTATTACTATTAGTAATGGAACGCCCAGTGGGCTCCTTATTATCATTATTACTATTAGTAACGGACGCCCAGTGGGCTCCTTATTATCATTATTACTATTAGTAATGGACGCCCCAGTGGGCTCCTTATTATCATTATTAGTAATGACGCCCAGTGGGCTCCTTATTATCATTATTTAGTAATGGACGCCCAGTGGGCTCCTTATTATCATTATTACTATAGTAATGGACGCCCAGTGGGCTCCTTATTATCATTATTACTATTAGTAATGGACGCCCAGTGGGCTCCTTATTATCATTATTACTATTAGTAACGGACGCCCAGTGGGCTCCTTATTATCATTATTACTATTAGTAACGGACGCCCAGTGGGCTCCTTATTATCATTATTACTATTAGTAATGGACGCCCAGTGGGCTCCTTATTATCATTATTACTATTAGTAATGGACGCCCAGTGGGCTCCTTATTATCATTATTACTATTAGTAATGGACGCCCAGTGGGCTCCTTATTATCATTATTACTATTAGTAATGGACGCCCAGTGGGCTCCTTATTATCATTATTACTATTAGTAACGGACGCCCAGTGGGCTCCTTATTATCATTATTACTATTAGTAATGGACGCCCAGTGGGCTCCTTATTATCATTATTACTATTAGTAATGGACGCCCAGTGGGATCCTTATTATCATTATTACTATTAGTAATGGACGCCCAGTGGGCTCCTTATTATCATTATTACTATTAGTAACGGACGCCCAGTGGGCTCCTTATTATCATTATTACTATTAGTAACTGGACGCCCAGTGGGCTCCTTATTATCATTATTACTATTAGTAATGGACGCCCAGTGGGGCTCCTTATTATCATTATTACTATTAGTAATGGACGCCCAGTGGGCTCCTTATTATCATTATTACTATTAGTAACGGACGCCCAGTGGGGCTCCTTATTATCATTATTACTATTAGTAACGGACGCCCCAGTGGGCTCCTTATTATCATTATTACTATTAGTAACGGACGCCCAGTGGGCTCCTTATTATCATTATTACTATTAGTAATGGACGCCCAGTGGGCTCCTTATTATCATTATTACTATTAGTAACGGACGCCCAGTGGGATCCTTATTATCATTATTACTATTAGTAACGACGCCCAGTGGGCTCCTTATTATCATTATTACTATTAGTAACGGACGCCCAGTGGGCTCCTTATTATCATTATTACTATTAGTAACGGACGCCCAGTGGGCTCCTTATTATCATTATTACTATTAGTAACGGACGCCCAGTGGGCTCCTTATTATCATTATTACTATTAGTAACGGACGCCCAGTGGGGCTCCTTATTATCATTATTACTATTAGTAACGGACGCCCAGTGGGCTCCTTATTATCATTATTACTATTAGTAACGGACGCCCAGTGGGCTCCTTATTATCATTATTACTATTAGTAATGGACGCCCAGTGGGCTCCTTATTATCATTATTACTATTAGTAACTGGACGCCCAGTGGTCTCCTTATTATCATTATTACTATTAGTAATGGACGCCCAGTGGGCTCCTTATTATCATTATTACTATTAGTAATGGACGCCCAGTGGGCTCCTTATTATCATTATTACTATTAGTAATGGACGCCCAGTGGGCTCCTTATTATCATTATTACTATTAGTAACGGACGCCCAGTGGGCTCCTTATTATCATTATTACTATTAGTAATGGACGCCCAGTGGGCTCCTTATTATCATTATTACTATTAGTAATGGACGCCCAGTGGGCTCCTTATTATCATTATTACTATTAGTAACAGGACGCCCCAGTGGGCTCCTTATCTTATTATCATTATTACTATTAGTAACGGACGCCCAGTGGGCTCCTTATTATCATTATTACTATTAGTAACGGACGCCCAGTGGGCTCCTTATTATCATTATTACTATTAGTAACGGACGCCCAGTGGGCTCCTTATTATCATTATTACTATTAGTAATGGACGCCCAGTGGGCTCCTTATTATCATTATTACTATTAGTAACGGACGCCCAGTGGGCTCCTTATTATCATTATTACTATTAGTAACGGACGCCCAGTGGGCTCCTTATTATCATTATTACTATTAGTAATGGACGCCCAGTGGGCTCCTTATTATCATTATTACTATTAGTAACGGACGCCCAGTGGGCTCCCTTATTATCATTATTACTATTAGTAACGGACGCCCCAGTGGGCTCCTTATTATCATTATTACTATTAGTAATGGACGCCCAGTGGGCTCCTTATTATCATTATTACTATTAGTAACGGACGCCCAGTGGGCTCCTTATTATCATTATTACTATTAGTAACGGACGCCCAGTGGGATCCTTATTATCATTATTACTATTAGTAATGGACGCCCAGTGGGCTCCTTATTATCATTATTACTATTAGTAACGGACGCCCAGTGGGCTCCTTATTATCATTATTACTATTAGTAACGGACGCCCAGTGGGATCCTTATTATCATTATTACTATTAGTAATGGACGCCCAGTGGGCTCCTTATTATCATTATTACTATTAGTAATGGACGCCCAGTGGGCTCCTTATTATCATTATTACTATTAGTAACGGACGCCCAGTGGGCTCCTTATTATCATTATTACTATTAGTAATGGACGCCCAGTGGGCTCCTTATTATCATTATTACTATTAGTAATGGACGCCCAGTGGGCTCCTTATTATCATTATTACTATTAGTAATGGACGCCCAGTGGGCTCCTTATTATCATTATTACTATTAGTAATGGACGCCCAGTGGGCTTCCTTATTATCATTATTACTATAGTAACGGACGCCCCAGTGGGCTCCTTATTATCATTATTACTATTAGTAATGGACGCCCAGTGGGCTCCTTATTACCATTATTATTATTAGTAATGACTCCCAGTGGGCTCCTTATTATCATTATTACTATTAGTAACGGACGCCCAGTGGGCTCCTTATTATCATTATTACTATTAGTAATGGACGCCCAGTGGCTCCTTATTATCATTATTATTATTAGTAATGGACGCCCAGTGGGCTCCTTATTATCATTATTACTATTAGTAACGGACGCCAGTGGGATCCTTATTATCATTATTACTATTAGTAATGGACGCCCAGTGGGCTCCTTATTATCATTATTATTATTAGTAATGGACGCCCAGTGGGCTCCTTATTATCATTATTACTATTAGTAATGGACGCCCAGTGGGCTCCTTATTATCATTATTACTATTAGTAATGGACTCCCAGTGGGCTCCTTATTATCATTATTACTATTAGTAACGGACGCCCAGTGGGCTCCTTATTATCATTATTACTATTAGTAACGGACGCCCAGTGGGCTCCTTATTATCATTATTACTATTAGTAATGGACGCCCAGTGGGCTCCTTATTATCATTATTACTATTAGTAATGGACTCCCAGTGGGCTCCTTATTATCATTATTACTATTAGTAACGGACGCCCAGTGGGCTCCTTATTATCATTATTACTATTAGTAATGGACGCCCAGTGGGCTCCTTATTATCATTATTACTATTAGTAACGGACGCCCAGTGGGCTCCTTATTATCATTATTACTATTAGTAATGGACGCCCAGTGGGCTCCTTATTATCATTATTATTATTAGTAATGGACGCCCAGTGGGCTCCTTATTATCATTATTACTATTAGTAACGGACGCCCAGTGGGATCCTTATTATCATTATTACTATTAGTAATGGACGCCCAGTGGGGCTCCTTATTATCATTATTACTATTAGTAACGGACGCCCAGTGGGATCCTTATTATCATTATTACTATTAGTAATGGACGCCCAGTGGGCTCCTTATTATCATTATTACTATTAGTAACGGACGCCCAGTGGGCTCCTTATTATCATTATTATTATTAGTAATGGACGCCCAGTGGGCTCCTTATTATCATTATTACTATTAGTAACGGACGCCCAGTGGGATCCTTATTATCATTATTATTATTAGTAATGGACGCCCAGTGGGCTCCTTATTATCATTATTACTATTAGTAACGGACGCCCAGTGGGATCCTTATTATCATTATTACTATTAGTAATGGACGCCCAGTGGGATCCTTATTATCATTATTACTATTAGTAACGGACGCCCAGTGGGATCCTTATTATCATTATTACTATTAGTAATGGACGCCCAGTTGGCTCCTTATTACCATTATTATTATTAGTAATGGACTCCCAGTGGGCTCCTTATTATCATTATTACTATTAGTAACGGACGCCCAGTGGGCTCCTTATTATCATTATTACTATTAGTAACGGACGCCCAGTGGGCTCCTTATTATCATTATTACTATTAGTAATGGACGCCCAGTGGGCTCCTTATTATCATTATTACTATTAGTAACGGACGCCCAGTGGGCTCCTTATTATCATTATTACTATTAGTAACGGACGCCCAGTGGGCTCCTTATTATCATTATTACTATTAGTAATGGACGCCCAGTGGGCTCCTTATTATCATTATTACTATTAGTAATGGACGCCCAGTGGGCTCCTTATTATCATTATTACTATTAGTAATGGACTCCCAGTGGTCTCCTTATTATCATTATTACTATTAGTAATGGACGCCCAGTGGGCTCCTTATTATCATTATTACTATTAGTAATGGACGCCCAGTGGGCTCCTTATTATCATTATTACTATTAGTAACGGACGCCCAGTGGGCTCCTTATTATCATTATTACTATTAGTAACGGACGCCCAGTGGGCTCCTTATTATCATTATTACTATTAGTAATGGACGCCCAGTGGGATCCTTATTATCATTATTACTATTAGTAACGGACCGCCCAGTGGTCTCCTTATTATCATTATTACTATTAGTAACGGACGCCCAGTGGGCTCCTTATTATCATTATTACTATTAGTAACGGACGCCCAGTGGGCTCCTTATTATCATTATTACTATTAGTAACGGACGCCCAGTGGGCTCCTTATTATCATTATTACTATTAGTAACGGACGCCCAGTGGGCTCCTTATTATCATTATTACTATTAGTAACGGACGCCCAGTGGGCTCCTTATTATCATTATTACTATTAGTAACGGGACGCCCAGTGGGCTCCTTATTATCATTATTACTATTAGTAACGGACGCCCAGTGGGCTCCTTATTATCATTATTACTATTAGTAACGGACGCCCAGTGGGCTCCTTATTATCATTATTACTATTAGTAATGGACGCCCAGTGGGCTCCTTATTATCATTATTACTATTAGTAATGGACGCCCAGTGGGCTCCTTATTATCATTATTACTATTAGTAATGGACGCCCAGTGGGCTCCTTATTATCATTATTACTATTAGTAACGGACGCCCAGTGGGCTCCTTATTATCATTATTACTATTAGTAATGGACGCCCAGTGGGCTCCTTATTATCATTATTACTATTAGTAATGGACGCCCAGTGGGCTCCTTATTATCATTATTACTATTAGTAATGGACGCCCAGTGGGCTCCTTATTATCATTATTACTATTAGTAATGGACGCCCAGTGGGCTCCTTATTATCATTATTACTATTAGTAATGGACGCCCAGTGGGCTCCTTATTATCATTATTACTATTAGTAACGGACGCCCAGTGGGCTCCTTATTATCATTATTACTATTAGTAATGGACGCCCAGTGGGCTCCTTATTACCATTATTATTATTAGTAATGGACTCCCAGTGGGCTCCTTATTATCATTATTACTATTAGTAACGGACGCCCAGTGGGCTCCTTATTATCATTATTACTATTAGTAATGGACGCCCAGTGGGCTCCTTATTATCATTATTACTATTAGTAATGGACGCCCAGTGGGCTCCTTATTATCATTATTACTATTAGTAACGGACGCCCAGTGGGCTCCTTATTACCATTATTATTATTAGTAATGGACTCCCAGTGGGCTCCTTATTATCATTATTACTATTAGTAACGGACGCCCAGTGGGCTCCTTATTATCATTATTACTATTAGTAACGGACGCCCAGTGGGCTCCTTATTATCATTATTAGTAATGGACGCCCAGTGGTCTCCTTATTATCATTATTACTATTAGTAACGGACGCCCAGTGGGCTCCTTATTATCATTATTAGTAATGGACGCCCAGTGGGCTCCTTATTATCATTATTAGTAATGGACGCCCAGTAGGCTCCTTATTATCATTATTACTATTAGTAACGGACGCCCAGTGGGCTCCTTATTATCATTATTAGTAATGGACGCCCAGTGGGCTCCTTATTATCATTATTAGTAATGGACGCCCAGTAGGCTCCTTATTATCATTATTACTATTAGTAACGGACGCCCAGTGGGCTCCTTATTATCATTATTAGTAATGGACGCCCAGTGGGCTCCTTATTATCATTATTACTATTAGTAATGGACGCCCAGTGGGCTCCTTATTATCATTATTACTATTAGTAATGGACGCCCAGTGGGATCCTTATTATCATTATTACTATTAGTAATGGACGCCCAGTGGGCTCCTTTGGCATTTGTTGGCGGGTAAACCTTTTAAACAACTGTAGAGAAAGATGTAATTTACACTGTTCTTCGCAGATACATGTGTAGCGGGCGGTGGCACCATACGTCTTGGTAACACGGGCGTCGGTGGGTTAGGCCACCGTCACACCATCAGTAATTTACCTCCGTAGTTGTAAGCCAAACCCAGGAGTGGCACAATCAGAGGCAAAGTCTAACAGAAACCCTTCACCACTCCTGCATTTATCACCCACTCCTGGTTTTGGCTTCTAGGGAAGGTGGCCTGACATACATAGTAACAGTTATTAGGGTTGAAGGGAGACTTTAAGTCCATCTAGTTCACCCCATATCCTATCCTAACTTGCCCTAACATGTTGATCCAGAGGAAGGCAAAAAAAACCCATGTGGCAAACAGTAAACTTCCCATTGGGGAAAAAAATTCCTTCCCGACTCCACATACGGCAATCAGACTAGCTCCCTGGATCAACACAATATTAAGGAGACTAGTGTATATACCCTGTAATATTATACTTTTCAAGAAAGGCGTCCAGTCCCTTCTTACATGTTAGTAGGGAATCACTCATTACAACATCATATGGCAGAGAGTTCCATAGTCTCACTGCTCTTACAGTAAAGAATCCGCATCTGTGAGTATGCTTAAACCTTCTTTCCTCCAGACGTAGAGGATGCCCCCTTGTCCCCGTCACAGGTCTAAGAGTAAAAAGATCATTAGAAAGGTCTTTGTATTGTCCCCACATATATTTATACATTGTAATAAGATCACCCCTAAGCCTTCGATTCTCCAAACTAAATAACCTCAGGTGTAATCACCTGTCTTGGTATTGCAGACCCCCCCCAGTTCCCTAATAACCTTGGTCGCTCTTCTCTGCACCCGCTCCAGTTCAGCTATGTCTCTCTTATTCACCGGAGACCAGATCTGTACACAGTATTCTAAGTGTGGTCGCACTAGTGACTTATATAGAGGTAACATTATGTTCTCCTTGTGAGCATCTATGCCTCTTTTAATGCATCCCATTATTTTATTTGCCTTTACAGCAGCTGCCTGACACTGGCCACTAAATGTGAGTTTGTCGTCCACCCATACACCCAGGTCTTTTTCAGTGACTGTTTTGCCCAGTGTTTTACAATTAAGCACATAATTATACATCTTGTTCGTTCTACCCAAGTGCATGACCTTACATTTATCCCCATTAAAGCTCATTTGCCATTTATCAGCCCAAGCTTCTAGTTTACATAAATCCTCCTGTAATATAAAATTGTCCTCCTCTGTATTGATTACCCTGCAGAGCTTAGTGTCATCTGCAAATATTGAAATTCTACTCTCTATGCCCCCTACAAGGTCATTAATATGTTAAAAATAAGCGGGCCCAAAACTGACCCCTGTGGTACCCAATACTGACCCCTGCGGTGCCCCACTGCTAACCGTGACCCAATCCGAGTCTGCTCCATTAATAAACACCCTTTCTTTCCTATCCCTGAGCCAGCTCTTAACCCACCTACACATATTTTCCCCTATCCCCAATGTTCTCATTTTATGTATCAACCTTTTGTGTGGCACCGTATAAAAAGCTTTTGAAAAGTCCATGTACACCACGTCCACTGCATTCCCTTGGTCCAGTCCGGAACTTACCTCTTCATAAAAGCTTATCAGATTAGTCTGACAGGAACGGTCCCTTGTAAACCCATGTTGATATTGGGTCATGAGGTTATTCTTCTCCAGATACTCCAGTATAGTATCTCTTAGAAAACCCTCCAGGATTTTACCCACAGTTGAGGTTAAACTTACTGGCCTATAATTTCCAAGTTCAGTTTTTGTCCCCTTTTTGAATATTGGCACCACATTTGCTATACGCCAGTCCTGTGGTACAGACCCTGTTATTATGGAATCTTTAAAGATTAAAAATAATGGTCTATCTATGACTGTGCTTAATTCCTGCAGTACTCGGGGGTGTATCCCATCCGGGCCCGGGGATTTGTCAATTTTAGTGATTTGTAGACGCCGCCGTACTTCCTGCTGGGTTAAGCAGGTGACATTTAATGGAGAATTTTTATCCCTGATCATGTTATCCGTCATGGGATTTTCTTGTGTAAATACTGTTGAAAAAAAGTCATTTAGCATATTGGCTTTTTCCTCATCCACCATTTCACCCAGACTATTTTTAAGGGGGCCAACACTATCATTATTTTTACTTTCTCTGGCAATGAGTCTCTGTCTCAATCTTTGCTGTCTTGATTTGCTTTTCACAGAATTTATTTAATCTTCTGTATTTAGTTAATGCCTCATCAATACCTACTTGCTGTAATTCGCTAATTGCTTTATTTTTGTCCCTTACGGACTTGTCTGTAGGAGGGTAAGGTACAGTGTGCTTTAGGTGGACTGTTATGTTTGTAGATGGGAGACAGCTGGAGATAGAGGCCATGGGTGTCATACTGAAGTTTGGCCACAAGAGGGCAGAAGAGAGCTGTGAGAAAAGGCCTGAACATCAGCTTATGGCTACTGAAACTGCACAGTCATGGGAGGCGGGGTTACAGGAACTCTAGGGGGATAAAAGAGAGAGTTCTAGAAGCTGTCAGTCCAGAGAGGGGCGCTCAGGAGAGAAGACTGAAGAGAAAAGACAGGAGAAGCTCCGGGAAGGACTGGCGAGGAAGACAGGGGGGTGACCCTGACAGGAGAGCCGCAGAGACAGCCTGGGGTACCACAAACGGACGGACTCGGACGGGTGAAGCGCTGTGGTGGTGGGCCTAGGGCAGCCACAGTGACAGAGCCGCGAGGGACGTTAATTAGCGAAAGGAAGGAAGTGAAGGTTCCCGGGCCTGTGTGCGGGTCGTTGAAAGTACGACCAATAAAGAGGACCTGTTGGACGCACTTCAGTCTCTGCCTCAGTCTGTTCGCGGCGAAGCAAGGGGCCACCCCCGGTCGGCACACCGATCCTACATTTGGCCTAGTCGGCAATACATCATCTTCAGCGGTAAGCCTGCCCCGAAGATTTCCCCCTGTGGATTTCAAACAAATTGGACTGTGCTCCGGATGGCTGGCTTTCATCAGGCGGGACGTGACAGGATGGCTGTGGCATATCAGCGCTAGGAAGAATCACCGAAGTTTGCAGCTACATTGGACAATATGGGACTATGTCGAACCCGTCCCTGGGAGCCACTATCGGTACCCCTGACACCTGCCAGAAAGGAGCGACCCCAGATTCTGCTGGAGCGGCCGCCGAAAGAACCACCACGGGGTCTCCCCGTAGAACCATCGGGCCTGGAGGCTGGCCCTGCCAGACGGCGGGGTGAAGATCTTCGGCTGCTGGAAGAGCTGCGGGATGGACTGTCGGGAGCTGCGGCACCAGAGAAGGTGAGCGTTACCCCGGCTCGGCCGGCAGCTCCGCAGGCAGTTCCCGCCCCCCCAACCTCCAGCGACCCCGCAGTTCCTGATGGCTCTGCGGCCTCCAACGGGTCGATCACCGCTCCCGTCCCTGGCCTCGAGCCACCCCGCCCGGCGGCACGTCAGCCCGCGTCGCCGGCATGGAACCAACCAGCAGCCTCCCCTGCTGCGCTCCATCTGTCAGTGGCAGCCTATCCATTGAGGCCTGCCGCCACTTCAGCCCCGCTCCAGATCGCCACGGCGGTCAGGCCGCCAGCCTCCGCGGCCTACTCACCAGCATCCATGGCCGCCGCTGCTCCATCCTCGGCTGCGACCTACTTGCCAGTACCTGCAGCTGCCCTAGTCCCGGCTGCGGCCTACCCCGCGGCTGCCGCTACAGCATCCTCAGCCTTGGCTGCGGCCGGCTTGCCGGTGACCGCCCTTGCCCCATCCGTCACTCCGGTTGCAGCCTATTCATCTGGACTCGCGGCTACCCCTGCCCTTTGCCCGGCCCCAGCTGTGGCTGCTCTGCCAGCACCTGCGGCCGCCTTTGCCCCGCTCTCGATCCCGACCGCGGCTCGCTCGATTGGCTCCGCGGCCTACACCGGACCCTCCGCCTGGGTTGCGGAGGTCATTGAGCAGAAGAAGGCCAAAGAGCGGGAGGTGTGGGCGCTGTTGCACGAGAAGGGTGAGGCAGCCATGTCTACCCCTCGGTTCGTACATGCCAACACCGCGAAAGGTTACGGATTTATTCGGGTCCTCGCAACTGGCCACAAAATATATATCAATGTGGCTTCCATCAAGCACGGGCAGGCTTTGCGGGAGGGAGGCCTGGTCTCCTATTATAAGGAGTACTGCCCTCGCGGCTAATATGCGGTGGCGGTCATCGCTTACCCCGAGGGTTATGAGCCCCCATAAAGAGAAGAGGACTCCTGGGTCCCGGGCACCAGAGACACTCGGGGCCCAGAGACACTTCAAGCATCCCGGGGACTTCACGGCTGTGGAGTTCCCTTGCTGCTGGCAGAACATCGGCGGTCAGGAGATGGCCCGGAGTATCCTTAAAAGTTGGACTACCGGGACTGCTGTGCGCTGGGGACTGTTCTGCGTCCCCGCGGGGTAAAATACCCTACTCTTGATGCAGCAGGGATGTGTGGAGGTGCTGTTCGCAAAGGAAGGGGGCGCACCACTGTTTAAAAGTATTGTTGAAAAATGTTTAAAAATGCATCATGAAGCAGTGTGATAATGATGTGCAGTTTGATAAGATTGTAGGAATGATGTCCGTGAAGTAACGGGGATAGTGACTGGCTTAAATGGTTAAAACTAAGAAAAAAAAACTGTTTTTGACAAGGTTTGAAATGCTGCATAATGATACTGGGAGATATAAGTAACAGAACTAGTGAGTAATACAGTATGGTAATGTAATATGTTGTAGGAAATCGGGTAAATGTTGTAGCCATCAAGAGTAGTATATGATGAGTAGTGTCTATTGAAACTATGTACAGTATAGTATGTATAGTAAGTTTGGAAAGAGATGTTCAACAGGTCCCAGGTACTCAGAGTGAGGAGAAAAACGCAGACCATCACTATTTAATTTGACAGGACAAAAGAGACAGATGATATTGAAACAGACAACGGTCCCTAGGTCAGGTCCCGAGTACCACAAACACCCCCTAAAGGAAAGGACGACACTGACGATGACCTGGTAGGTTAGGGCCAAATTGCAAAGTGGCACAGAATGGGAGAAAAGTGTGAGGTACGCACCCGTAGAGTAGTCCGGGTGGTCCTAGACAAACCTGTAGGAATTGTTGCGGTGGCGTACGCGCTGGCAAGTAGCTGTAAGCTACTCGGAGCATGGTTGCTCCTGGTTCTGTTCAGCCCCCCGCGTATCGCGGGCCTGGCTCAACAACCAGTCCGACAAAAGGAAGCTTCAGAGCGTCAACGAGGGGGGGGAACAGGATTGTCAGGGACGACAAAGGTCAAAGGAAGGGAGAGTGTAGGGAACGTGGACTGACATACGAACCTATCTGGGTAAGGTATAGTGTGCTTTAGGTGGACTGTTATGTTTGTAGATGGGAGACAGCTGGAGATAGAGGTCATGGGTTTAACACTAAAGTTTGGCCACAAGAGGGCAGAAGAGAGCTGTGAGAAAAGGACTGAACATCAGCTTATGGCTAATGAAACTGCACAGTCATGGGAGGTGGAGTTACAAGAATTCTAGGGGGATAAAAGAGAGAGAGAGAGAGAGAGAGTTCTAGAAGCGGTCAGTCCAGAGAGGGGAGCTCAGGAGAGAAGACTGAAGAGAAAAGACAGGAGAAGTTCCAGGATGGCCTGGAGAGGAAGACAGTCAGGGGGGTGACCCTGACAGGAGAGCCGCAGACAGTGACAGCCTGGGGTACCACAAACGGACTGACTCGGACTGGTGAAGCACTGTGGTGGTAGGCCTAGGGCAGCCACAGTGAAAGCCGCGAGAGATGTTAATTAGCAAAAGGAAGGAAGTGAAGGCACCCGGGCCTGTGTGCGGAGTCGAGCAGCTGCTGTGTGGTGCTGTGGGTCGTTGAAAGTACGACCAATAAAGAAGACCTGTTGGACGCACTTCAGTCTCTGTCTCAGTCTGTTTGCGGCGAAGCAAGGGGCCACCCCCGGTCGGCACACCGATCCTACAGGCTTACAGATAGTGAGGTAAAATACTGACCAAATACTGAGCATGTGAACGGGGTCTTACTGTGGTATGTTTGTAAGCATCTAATACACAGTAAACTGCAGACAAAAGGCTCAAACGTGAAATGATCAAGGCTTTGCTCTCTATAATTTACCGTGTAATAATTTGTGCCAGTATATGATGGTTATCTCATCAGCAACTACAATCCTTCCATAGGAGAGTTGTATGCAGATGTATTATCACTGGGGTGCCGGAGCCTTACAATCAATGCCATGGCTCCCAACCGTCCAGCGTGACAGTCCCGTTTTTGTCACCCCCCTGCCTCGTCCCACACGGGACGCTATTTTTCCCACATTGCGCTGAGCCACCACGCCCCCCCATCCACCGACGCCATGATCGCCGTCCCAGATAGACGCACCGCAGCCTGCAATTAGGTGGCTGGGCTGTGTGTGTTCTGTGCGCACAGGACCTGTGAGAGGGGAGGAGTCAGGGGTCACATGATCAGGGCCAAGGTCTGTCTGCACTCTGTAGGACTCTGCTGTGCTGGTTGCCACAGAGCTGGATGAGGTAAAGTTCCCGCATGGGGCCAGGAGGGTTCCACAGTGTGGATACAGCAAAGCCTCACGCGCACGAGGCGTACAGAGCGGAGCAGCGCGCGCACGAGGCGTACAGAGCGGAGCAGCGCGCGCACGAGGCGTACAGAGCGGAGCAGCGCGCGCACGAGGCGTACAGAGCGGAGCAGCGCGCGCACGAGGCGTACAGAGCGGAGCAGCGCGCGCACGAGGCGTACAGAGCGGAGCAGCGCGCGCACGAGGCGTACAGAGCGGAGCAGCGCGCGCACGAGGCGCACAGAGCGGAGCAGCGCGCGCACGAGGCGCACAGAGCGGAGCAGCGCGCGCACGAGGCGCACAGAGCGGAGCAGTCACGCGTGTACAAAGCAGAGCGGCGCGTGCGGGTTGTATGGAGCAGACTCGCGTGTGTACGAGGCGTGCGGAGCGGAGTCATGTGTGTACTTGGTGTATGGAGCGGAGCCGCGTGTGTATGGGTTATGCGGAGCCGTGTGTGTACGGAGTGGAGCCATATGTGTACGGGATGTACGGCGTGGAGCCGTGTGTGTACGAGGCATACAAAGCGGGATTTTCTCACAGACACAGGAGTACACGGCGGAGCCCCGAGGAGCACTTTAAAACTCGCACATGACGTTCCATCGGAAGTGATGTGCTGGAAGCTGACCGGAAATGAGATAATTTCATGAGGAGATTGTGACGGAACCAGGAATGCTTCAGATCCATCACCATGTCCTCCTCCGACAGCGCAGACAGCAGGATCGCCTTGGAATCGGGGATGCCGGCCATGTGAGCGGATCATGATATGTCCTGCATCGGGAGGCTCAGGTGGGCACTACAATGGGAGCCGGGCTGCTATAGTATCTTTACAGAATCTTTCTTGCTCTGTTTCTTTCTTATTCTATGTTCTGTCTTTCCCTCTCTCTAATCTTTCTTTTTTTTCTCTTTCTGTTCTTTCTTTCTTTATTTCTCTGTTGTTTCTCTTTCCCCTTTCTTTCTCTGTTCTTTCTTTCCCCTCTTTCATTTTTTTCTCTTTCTTTCTCTCTCTCTGTTCTTTCTTCCCCTCTTTCCTTCTCTCTATCGCTCGGTTCTTTATTTCCCCTCTTTCATTTTTTTCTCTTTCTTTTTCTCTCTGTTCTTTCTCTTTCTTTTTTTCTCTCTCTATTCTTTCTTTCCCCTCTTTCTTTCGCTCTCCCTCTGTTCTTTTTTTCTGTCCCCTTTCTTTCCCCTCTTTCTTTCTCTGTTCTCTTTCCTTCCCCTTTTTTTCCTCTCTTTCTGTTCTCTTTCCTTCCCCTCTTTCTTTCTTTCTCGGTTTTCTTTTTCTCTGTTCTTTCTTTATTTCCCTCTCCTCTTTCACTCTCTGTTCTCTCTTTCCCCTATTTCTTTCTCTCTGTTCTTTCTTCTTTCTCTCTTTGTTCTTCTCTGTTCTCTCTCTCCTTTCTTTCTCTCTATTTTCTTTTTTCTCTGTTTTCTTTCTTTCTTTTCCTTAGTACCAGTCAGTGTGCCCACAGTACCAGCCACAATGCCCCTAATAGCAGTCAGTGTGATCAGCAGTGCTAAATGGGTGCAACTGGGCGTGGACATGGGTGTGACTAGTCATGAAAAGGGTGTGGTCGGGGTGTGGCCTAAAATTTGTATGGCACGCTGCAAGCGCCGCAGCCTTTGTCCCTCTTTCCCTTCTTCAAAAGTTGGGTGGTATGATCAATGCACTGAGGGCCACGCATGAGCACAGGATCTGTGGCAGAACCCCACAGATAATACATCTATTCTGTGGATAGGTCTCAAAGAGGATTATAAAAGACAGCACATACCCTAAATATTTTAGTACAGAACCAGGCTGCCCACATAATGGGCATAGGAGCCAGAGCGTCAGAAGAAGCAACGGTCACCCTAAGTTGTCTCACAAAGCAATGCACATTCTAGGGGGCTGGAACCGGGATGTGAAAAAGGGGTGTTGGGCTAAGTTCACACTAGGTGTTTTTGCTGCATTTTTTAATGCTTATTTTCAGCTGTGTTTTACAGTACCAGCTATATCTATCAGATTTCAGAAATCTCATGCACATATTGTTTTTTTTTGTCATCAGTATTTTGTGTTTTGCATGTTTTTTTGGACTTAGAGCACGTCACTTCTTTCAGCGTTTTTCACCCACTGACTTGAATGGGTGATGAAAAAACGCTGCAAAAGTGCAGGTATCATTTTTTGCTGCTTTTTTTTTTGTTTTTTTGTGCCAAAACCTCATTCTTTGGAATAGGACTTCTTTTCAATACTAAACTTTATAAATATGCTCAAGACACATATCTAGCATGCCAAAACCTCCAAAAAACGCACAAAAAAAACGCAAATAAAAACACAAGAAAAACCTTTTTCTACAGCTTCTTTCCTGCCAAGAGATGAGATTTTGCTGCAAAAAAAAAAAAAAGAATGCAGCAAAAACATCTAGTGTGAACTTAGCCTTATAATGGAAAATTAGTGTTTCCTCGGGCACCGCCATCTTATAGATTGCCAATTGTGCCACAATGAAAGGCAAAAATCAAGTTACCTCCATAATAGATCATACGTCATAACTTGCACAGGACAATGGCGGGCTTAAGTTTATGATGAACTCTGCTCTTTTTAATCATTATCACACGCTAAATCATTTTTCAGACCAGATAAATGTCATCCACATTCGACAGTGTGCAAAAATGGGACCCTAACATTACAAACCAAAGACAGAAAATCTTGCTGGGCCGCGTTCACACTGGTGTATTTCTCCTGCGACAAGCGCAGCGCACAGCGCGGACCGGCCGGCACCTGACCCAACCTGAGGATGATGCATTGCTATGCAGCTGTCAAGCTCAGGTCAGGAGAGCCGACAGCCAGTGCGAGCCCTGCAATCCGATTCGCGGATGAAAAGTACGGCAGTGTGACTCCGTCCCCAGGGCTAATGCTGCCGCGCGGGGGTTTCTGCAGGCGTGACCGTCTAACTATTCAACAACTATCTTCTCTACTCCATGGCATTTTTCCTGCACTTTTTTTGTATGAATCGACCTCATTATTTGATGCGTTTTTTTCTTCAAGGTCCCCAGAGGACCCGAGTAATGCACCAGTTCAGCAGAGTCCTAAACACAGCAGACGGGAGTCTTCATGAAATTACTCCCACTTTGCTGGGACAGATAAAAGCAGATTATCTGCAGAAGAAACTCTGGAATAAACGTAGTATTTGTGTGGGAAAATGGCCAAAAGCTTTCATTCTAGACGTAAGGCTTTGTTCACACCCCGCGTTTCTGCGGATTTCTTGGCAGTAAACAAGCTGCTTACAAAAAGGAAGTTTAGCTGCGTATTTTATGCCCGCTGATAAAATGCAGTGCCCCCACCAAAAACGCCACAAAGCCTAAATCTATGAGGCATGTACACATGCCTCATTCTGGTAACACCTCCTGTCATTTACCTGAAGCTCTAGAGGCGGAGTCTAGGGGAGATCATTGCCCCTCCCATAGTCCTGAACCGCTCATTTACATATAATAAAAGTGGGATTTCTCTGGAACAAGACCTAGGATCGCAATATCCAGGTGTCATGAATAGCGCCTCCTCTGACCTGCGCGCCCACGTGCACCGCGCGGGAGGAAGATCTTACTGACACTGTTCTATTTACAGTCCTTGGCCAATGAGCCTAAAGTCTACGGAGACCTGAGAAATGAGGGTTAAAGAGGGCAGCACGGCGATGGCTTCTGTGGGGGTGTAAGGTGTAGTATCAGGGTGGGTCCCCAAGGAAAACGCCATTAGGTGCTGCTTGGTGACTGATGTCACATGGTCGGTGGCTGAAGTGCAAAAGTTAATAGTGACTGGAGAAATAGATCACATCGTGTGTATGGAATATATCACGTGACGCTGAGAAGGTAAGGGAAAGGAGGGGGGTACCGAGGAGGAGGAGGAGGAGGAGCGACAGGGGAGGGGGTACCGAGGAGGAGGAGGAGGAGCGACAGGGGAGGGGGTACCGAGGAGGAGGAGGAGGAGCGACAGGGGAGGGGGGTACCGAGGAGGAGGAGGAGGAGCGACAGGGGAGGGGGGTACCGAGAAGGAGTAGGAGGAGCGACAGGGGAGGGGGGTACCGAGGAGGAGGAGCGACAGGGGAGGGGGTACCGAGGAGGAGGAGGAGGAGCGACAGGGGAGGGGGGTACCGAGGAGGAGGAGGAGGAGCGACAGGGGAGGGGGTACCGAGGAGGAGGAGGAGGAGCGACAGGGGAGGGGGGTACCGAGGAGGAGGAGGAGGAGCGACAGGGGAGGGGGGTACCGAGGAGGAGGAGGAGGAGCGACAGGGGAGGGGGGTACCGAGGAGGAGGAGGAGGAGCGACAGGGGAGGGGGGTACCGAGGAGGAGGAGGAGGAGCGACAGGGGAGGGGGTACCGAGGAGGAGGAGGAGGAGCGACAGGGGAGGGGGTACCGAGGAGGAGGAGGAGGAGCGACAGGGGAGGGGGGTACCGAGGAGGAGGAGGAGGAGCGACAGGGGAGGGGGGTACCGAGGAGGAGGAGGAGGAGCGACAGGGGAGGGGGGTACCGAGGAGGAGGAGCGACAGGGAAGGGGGGTACCGAGGAGGAGGAGCGAAAAGAAGGGGGTACCGAGGAGGAGGAGCGACAGGGAAGGGGGTACCGAGGAGGAGGAGCGACAGGGAAGGGAGGAGCGACAGGGAAGGGAGGAGCGACAGGGAAGGGAGGAGCGACAGGGAAGGGGGGTACCGAGGAGCTATGGAGGGGAGGGGGTACCGAGGAGGAGGAGGAGCGACAGGGGAGGGGGTACCGAGGAGGAGAAGGAGCGACAGGGGAGGGGGGTACCGAGGAGGAGAAGGAGCGACAGGGGAGGGGGTACCGAATGCAGAGTCTTGTGGTTCTCTTAGAATCTACTGCACCAACTGGACAATAGTGTGACCAGCTCGCCTGTTCCCCAGATTACTTCTGATGGTGAAGATAATGGGGCCACTTAGCTTGCCTAAGCTCCTGAATCCGCCCTCAGTCTGTAGCCTTCCCCCACCCAGAGAAGAGGGGAGTAGTAACCACCACCAACCTCCAGCCATGCAGCAGAAGCCATCTCTGACAATGAGAGCTAGTCAGTGCCCAGATGATGTAGGAGATGGGAGGGGCTAACAGTGCACAGCTGAGAGCCTTAATGCAGGAAAGCTTACAGGAGCTCTCAACTGAGCACATTAACCCCTGCACTGCTTAAAAAACTGCACCGTTTAATATGAAGGTGAAGTGCTTCTAATCGGTGCAGGACTAGGAGAAAACAGACGATGTGCTCTTCTGGCTCCTCACTGTTGCAGAAAACCCATGAAAGTACCCCCTTTCAACGAGGGACCTCCAGAACCTCATAATCGGGTTTATCAGGGTGTGCCACGCGAAAAGACCGGAACAGCATGGCCGCATGGACGTCAGATGCTGGTACAAACATTCTCTCTTCAGGACCATATTCCTTCCAGTGTACCAGATATTGACGCGACCGACCAACTAAGCAAGAATCAACTATCATGGCCATCTGAAATTTCAAATTTCCATTCACCATGACTGGAGATGACAGTAGTGGTGATGGTATAGAGGACACAACTTATTTTTTGAGTAGAGTTAGATGAAACACATTATGGATCCTAAAAGTGGGCGGCAAGACGGAATGCTACAGGACTGACGATGGCCACAATCTTATAAGGACTGATGAACCTGGGACCCAGTTTACAAGAGGGAACCTTCCAACTTAATGTTCCTAGAGGACAACCAGATCAAGTCACCATCACACAGATCCGGACCCACCAATAGTCTGTGATTAGCCACACTCTTATATTTGGACCCCATCTTCCTCAAATTATCAGTAACCCCCTGCTCCACGGACGTGATTGATGATGCGAACAGTTCTTCAGGTAATCAAGAAAAACGATTTCTATTAAATGAGCTGAACGGAGGATGAAACCCGTACGCTCCGAAGAATGGGGACTTACCAGTAGACTCATGACAACGATTATTTACCGCAAATGCAGCTAGAGGTAAGTAGGTAACTTAATCCTCCCGATTCTCAGGCACAAAACACCCAAGATGAGTCTCCAGATTCTGGTTAACCCATTCAGTTTGCCCATTAGACTGCTGAAGAGAATGACAGGTGGATCTCCAAACAAGTGCAAAACACCCTCCACACTTAAGAAATAAACTGCTCCCCCTGGTCAGACACAATATTGATAGGGATCCCATGTAATTTAACTATCTCACTGATGAAAATGTATGCTAAAGTCTTGGCGTTAGGTAAAGCGGGTAAGTGCAGTAAAATGTGACATCTTACTGAATCTGTCAACCACCACCAAAATTACAGTATTACCTGCCAACAAGGGTAGATGAATGATAAAAATCCACCGATAAATGACTCCAAAGTCTACTGGGAATCTCCAATGTTTGGACAGACTGCGAAGGACCAGTATGAGAGGTTTTAGAATGCCCACAGATACTGCAGGTGGCTACATACTCTCGGACATCCTGATGTATCCCTGACCACCAAAAATGCTGAGTGAGAAGCTCTGTGGTGGCTTTATTACCGGGATGTCCGGCCACGACCGAATCATGATGTTCCCGAAGAACTCTCAGATGGAGATTCACAGGCAGCAGGGGCGTCCTCCTGAGCGTCAACTACTTATTTTTTAAGATCGGAGAATATAGGCGTAATAACCACCCCTTTTGGTTATGTAGAAACCGGTTCACAAATATCTCCACCCCCAGGAGAACAAGGAGATAAAGCATCCGCCTTAATGTAACAAAAAAGTTAAACCTGGTGAAGAGCAATGCCCATCTTGCCTGTCGAGGCATTATATCTAGAGTCTGCAAAACGTCTAAGAGATTCTAATGATCCGTGATCACCATAACCGGATGAACTGAATCCTCCAGAAACCGATACCACTCTCAAAGGCCCACTTGATTGCCAAGAGATTCCTGTTACCAAATGTCATAATTTCTCTCCACTGATGACAGGTTTTTTAGAAAAATATGCACATGGAAGCCATTTACCAGGAGACCGTTGGACAATACAGCCCCCCACCTCAACTTCAGACACGTCAACTTTTTCAATAAAAGACTGAGTGACGCGAGACTGAAAGAGGATCAGCACAGATGCAAAACACTCTTCAAATGTAGCGAATGCCTCCCTGGCCAGACTGGACCACTTGGAAAAGTCTGTCTCTTTTCTGCTCATATCCATGAGAGGTTTGGCTACTACTGAAAAGTTTTTGATGAACTTAACGTAGTAGTTGTTGAAACTCAAAAAACATTTGTAACGCCTTCAAATCCTCAGGACGATCCCAATCCAGTACCATTGTCGCCGGATCCATGCGAAAACCGGTGGACAATACATATCCTAGAAAAGGGATCTCCTCTCCTGAGAGCATACATTTCTCTGGTCTGACAAATAATGTATTGTCTGAGTATCTGTAAGACCTGCCTGACATGGACCTGGTGTGACTTGAGGTCAGGTGAATAAATTAATATGTCAGCCAGATAGATAACCACAAATCTGCCTACCAGGTCACGCATGAGCCTCCCCACGCGAGGCATAAGCCGCCGCGCGCCCCCCCCCCCCCCCCCCACGCAGCCTCCCCACGCGCGGCATGAGCCCCCCACCCGCAGCCTCCCCACGTGCGGCATGAGCCCCCCACCCGCAGCCTCCCCACGTGCGGCATGAGCCCCCCACCCGCAGCCTCCCCACGTGCGGCATGAGCCCCACACGCAGCCTCCCCACGTGCGGCATGAGCCCCACACGCAGCCTCCCCACGTGCGGCATGAGCCCCACACGCAGCCTCCCCACGTGCGGCATGAGCCCCACCCGCAGCCTCCCCACGTGCGGCATGAGCCCCACCCGCAGCCTCCCCACGTGCGGCATGAGCCCCACACGCAGCCTCCCCACGTGCGGCATGAGCCCCACACGCAGCCTCCCCACGTGCGGCATGAGCCCCACCCGCAGCCTCCCCACGTGCGGCATGAGCCCCACCCGCAGCCTCCCCACGTGCGGCATGAGCCCCACCCGCAGCCTCCCCACGTGCGGCATGAGCCCCACACGCAGCCTCCCCACGTGCGGCATGAGCCCCACACGCAGCCTCCCCACGTGCGGCATGAGCCCCACACGCAGCCTCCCCACGTGCGGCATGAGCCCCACACGCAGCCTCCCCACGTGCGGCATGAGCCCCACACGCAGCCTCCCCACGTGCGGCATGAGCCCCACACGCAGCCTCCCCACGTGCGGCATGAGCCCCACACGCAGCCTCCCCACGTGCGGCATGAGCCCCACCCGCAGCCTCCCCACGTGCGGCATGAGCCCCACACGCAGCCTCCCCACGTGCGGCATGAGCCCCACCCGCAGCCTCCCCACGTGCGGCATGAGCCCCACACGCAGCCTCCCCACGTGCGGCATGAGCCCCACACGCAGCCTCCCCATATATTGCATGACAGTATACAGCCTTCCCATAGCCTCACCATGTGCAACATGTTACCCCCATAGCCTCCTCATATGCAGCATGATACCCCCACATAGCCTCACCATGTGCAGCATGTCACTCCATAGAGATCAGAAGAAAACCTCTCCTACGTCCTCACCATAACATTCAGCATCAGAAGTATGCAAAAGAGCATCTAAACAAGTCCTATGGACCGATGAGGGTAAAATAGAACTCTTTTGGCCACAATGATCAACGGTATGGATGCAGAAAATAGGGTAAAAGATTTCAGAAAAAGAACATCTCGACAACCATTAATGGGGGTGGATCATTCATGCTTTGGGGTTGTGTTGTAGCCAATGACACGTGGAACGTTTCACAGGAACAGGGAAGAATAGATTCAATGAATTTTCAACAAATTCATGATGCAAACATAACACTATCTGTAAAAAAAAGCTGAAAGTGGAGCGAGGAAGATGATGGCTTCTACAAATGGAGAATGATCCTAAACATAAGTCACAATCCACAATAGACGACCTCAAAGGCAAAAGCTGAAGGTTTTACAATGGCCCTCACAGTCCCCTGAACTGAACATCATTGACAATCTGTGGCGAGACCTCAAAATAGTAGAGGATGTAAGACGCCTCAGGAATCTCACAGAACTGGAGGAATTCTCCAAGGAAGAATGGAGGAAAATCCCTCAAACAAGAATAGGAAGACTTGTCAAGCTACAAAAACATTTACATGCTGTGAGGTTTGCAAAAGGCGGCGCTACTAGGTAGTAACCATGCAGGGTGCCTAAACTTTTGCATTGGCCCATTTTCCTTTTTGTAATTTTTAAAATGCAAAAGATGAAAATATCAACATCCTATAGGTGGTACCAGTCCTCTTCTAGAGCCAACTACCAAAGCTGTGTTTGGCCTCAGAAGCAGGGGCCTGGCCGGACCCGACTGCACCATAACCGCCTCCCTAGGACCGTCCAAATAAGGAGTTATGGCCCATCTTGGGTTTTGGCGTTTTAGCTGCTAGATGCAAGCGGAAGGGATTTAGGCCCAGCCCAGGGGACAGGAGTGACCCCAAGGGGTTAAACGCTTGTGTAAAGCATGGCCTATTGCTTTTTCTCTGGGGAGGTTGCGACAACATTCTGTGGGGAGAAATCCAGGAACAGAGGGGGCCACCAGTCTCCCATGTGGCAGCCCCTCCCGGGACATCACGCTCGTGTGAGTGAGGAGAGTGCGCCACGTGATCCGTCTGAGGTCAGGCGGGGTGGCGAGGAGCGGGTTCATGACAGATACTGACTATTCTACCCAGCATGCACTAGAGGAGATCTACACACATGAAGGAACTCGATGGGACCATGACACCAGGCACAGAACAGCGTCCTCCATGGGTACATCCACCACCATGACACCAATCTATGAGACAGTCTTCAAAGCTGGAGTTTGGTCCCAGTTGTGATGGATTTATACATTATAGATATATGGTCGGGTGGTGGCTCAGTGGGTAGCACTATAGTCCTGGGTTCAAATCCCACCCAGGACAACATCTGCCAGGAGTTGGTATGTTCTCCCCGTGTTTGCGTGGGTTTCCTCCGGGTTCCTTCAAAGTCATACTGATAGGGAAAGTAGACTGTGAGCGCCATCGGGGACAGTGGTGATAATGTCTGTAAAGCGCTGCGGAATTAATGGCGCTATATAAAACAGTAAAATATATAAATCCCCACAACTTGCGTTTATTTGCAGCTTTCTGGCACCCCCCTTACCCTCAGGTCAGTCAGGGAGCTGCACCGAGGATAACTTCCACTCGCCCTAACTCGGGCGGTGACAGGGGTATGATCTTTTCTATGATGAAGTTACCTCTCTGACCCGTCTGTGCCACTGGGGGCAGAAACTGTTTTCTCGGTTTCTGATGGCGCACAGGTGTGTAGCCCAAGTTATACTGATTCTGAGAATGTGTGTTTCCTGTCTCCAGGATACATGTGCGTTATGCAACTCGAGTTTGAACAGACAAAGGACCATGTGGCGGGAACACAACCGCATTCACCTGGTCTGGGTAATAAAGTGACCAGCAGCTGAAAAGGAGGGCGAGTGTGGACAGTGCGCCAAACAGGCAGAGAGCGGGTGGCTGCGAGGGGGGCTGTTTATGAAGCTTGTCATTCACAAACCAAGGAAAGGCAACAGGCAGCTCTGGATGGGTACTTGGGTTACAGAGGAACTGACCATTTTATCCTGACAACAGGGTACAGTCACTTCTGGCGTATTACAAGGACAGACTGTGCGGGTAATACACAGGGCAGGAAAGCTGGAGAGGAATAGAGAGGGCGGTGTAATACAGAGGTCGGATTTATATACAGGCTCACATTACGGTGTAATACAGAGGTCGGATTTATATACAGGCTCACATTGTGGTGTAATACAGAGGTCGGATTTATATACAGGCTCACATTGTGGTGTAATACAGAGGTCGGATTTATAGACAGGCTCACATTGTGGTGTTATACAGAGGTCGGATTTATAGACAGACTCACATTGTGGTGTAATACAGAGGTCGGATTTATAGACAGACTCACATTGTGGTGTAAAACAGAGGTCGGATTTATAGACAGACTCACATTGTGGTGTAATACAGAGGTCGGATTTATAGACAGGCTCACATTGTGGTGTAATACAGAGGTCGGATTTATAGACAGGCTCACATTGTGGTGTAATACAGAGGTCGGATTTATAGACAGGCTCACATTGTAGTGTAATACAGAGGTCGGATTTATAGACAGGCTCACATTGTGGTGTAATACAGAGGTAGGATTTATACACAGGCTCACATTGTGGTGTAATACAGAGGTCGGATTTATAGACAGGCTCACATTGTGGTGTAATACAGAGGTAGGATTTATACACAGGCTCACATTGTGGTGTAATACAGAGGTCGGATTTATAGACAGGCTCACATTGTGGTGTAATACAGAGGTAGGATTTATAGACAGGCTCACATTGTGGTGTAATACAGAGGTCGGATTTATAGACAGGCTCACATTGTGGTGTAATACAGAGGTCGGATTTATAGACAGGCTCACATTGTGGTGTAATACAGAGGTCGGATTTATACACAGGCTCACATTACGGTGTAATATAGAGGTCGGATTTACAGTTAGGTCCATATATATTTGGACAGACATTTTTCTAATTTTGGTTCTAGACATTACCACAATGAATTCTAAACAAAACCATTCAGCTGCAGTTGAAGTTCAGACTTTCCGCTTTCATTGGAGGGTGTCCACATTAACATTGGATGAAGGGTTTAGGAGTTTTCAGAAGCAAAATAAGAAAAATGTCTCTGTCCAAATATATATGGACCTAACTGTATATACAGACTAACATTGTGGTGTCATACAGGGGTAGGATTTAGGTTTCGGTGTAGGATGTCATACAGGGGTAGGATTTAGGTTTCGGTGTAGGATGTCATACAGGGGTAGGATTTAGGTTTCCGTGTAGGATATAATACAGGGGTAGGATTTAGGTTTCCGTGTAGGATGTCATACAGGGGTAGGATTTAGGTTTCGGTGTAGGATGTCATACAGGGGTAGGATTTAGGTTTCCGTGTAGGATGTCATACAGGGGTAGGATTTAGGTTTCGGTGTAGGATGTCATACAGGGGTAGGATTTAGGTTTCGGTGTAGGATGTCATACAGGGGTAGGATTTAGGTTTCAGTGTAGGATGTCATACAGGGGTAGGATTTAGGTTTCGGTGTAGGATGTCATACAGGGGTAGGATTTAGGTTTCGGTGTAGGATGTCATACAGGGGTAGGATTTAGGTTTCGGTGTAGGATGTCATACAGGGGTAGGATTTAGGTTTCGGTGTAGGATGTCATACAGGGGTAGGATTTAGGTTTCGGTGTAGGATGTCATACAGGGGTAGGATTTAGGTTTCGGTGTAGGATGTCATACAGGGGTAGGATTTAGGTTTCAGTGTAGGATGTCATACAGGGGTAGGATTTAGGTTTCGGTGTAGGATGTCATACAGGGGTAGGATTTAGGTTTCGGTGTAGGATGTCATACAGGGGTAGGATTTAGGTTTCGGTGTAGGATGTCATACAGGGGTAGGATTTAGGTTTCGGTGTAGGATGTCATACAGGGGTAGGATTTAGGTTTCGGTGTAGGATGTCATACAGGGGTAGGATTTAGGTTTCGGTGTAGGATGTCATACAGGGGTAGGATTTAGGTTTCAGTGTAGGATGTCATACAGGGGTAGGATTTAGGTTTCGGTGTAGGATATAATACAGGGGTAAGATTTAGGTTTCGGTGTAGGATGTCATACAGGGGTAGGATTTAGGTTTCGGTGTAGGATGTCATACAGGGGTAGGATTTAGGTTTCGGTGTAGGATGTCATACAGGGGTAGGATTTAGGTTTCGGTGTAGGATGTCATACAGGGGTAGGATTTAGGTTTCGGTGTAGGATGTCATACAGGGGTAGGATTTAGGTTTCCGTGTAGGATGTAATACAGGGGTAGGATTTAGGTTTCGGTGTAGGAGGTCATACAGGGGTAGGATTTAGGTTTCGGTGTAGGATGTCATACAGGGGTAGGATTTAGGTTTCGGTGTAGGATGTCATACAGGGGTAGGATTTAGGTTTCGGTGTAGGATGTCATACAGGGGTAGGATTTAGGTTTCGGTGTAGGATATAATACAGGGGTAGGATTTAGGTTTCGGTGTAGGATGTCATACAGGGGTAGGATTTAGGTTTCGGTGTAGGATATAATACAGGGGTAGGATTTAGGTTTCGGTGTAGGATGTAATACAGGGGTAGGATTTAGGTTTCGGTGTAGGATGTAATACAGGGGTAGGATTTAGGTTTCGGTGTAGGATATAATACAGGGGTAGGATTTAGGTTTCGGTGTAGGATGTCATACAGGGGTAGGATTTAGGTTTCGGTGTAGGATGTCATACAGGGGTAGGATTTAGGTTTCCGTGTAGGATGTAATACAGGGGTAGGATTTAGGTTTCCGTGTAGGATGTAATACAGGGGTAGGATTTAGGTTTCGGTGTAGTATATAATACAGGGGTAGGATTTAGGTTTCGCTGTAGGATATAATACAGGGGTAGGATTTAGGTTTCGCTGTAGGATGTAATACAGGGGTAGGATTTAGGTTTCGGTGTAGGATATAATACAGGGGTAGGATTTAGGTTTCGGTGTAGGATATAATACAGGGGTAGGATTTAGGTTTCGGTGTAGGATGTCATACAGGGGTAGGATTTAGGTTTCGGTGTAGGATGTAATACAGGGGTAGGATTTAGGTTTCCGTGTAGGATGTAATACAGGGGTAGGATTTAGGTTTCGGTGTAGGATGTCATACAGGGGTAGGATTTAGGTTTCGGTGTAGGATGTAATACAGGGGTAGGATTTAGGTTTCGGTGTAGGATGTAATACAGGGGTAGGATTTAGGTTTCGGTGTAGGATGTAATACAGGGGTAGGATTTAGGTTTCGGTGTAGGATGTCATACAGGGGTAGGATTTAGGTTTCGGTGTAGGATGTAATACAGGGGTAGGATTTAGGTTTCGGTGTAGGATGTCATACAGGGGTAGGATTTAGGTTTCGGTGTAGGATGTAATACAGGGGTAGGATTTAGGTTTCCGTGTAGGATGTAATACAGGGGTAGGATTTAGGTTTCGCTGTAGGATATAATCACAGTGTCACGGTTTGGATGTTGCACAAGAGCTGGTCACTAGTGTGCGGATGAAGGTGGAACAATACCGGTTTCACTATAGGGGTTAATGAGATCTCCTCCGCTCGCCCCAGACACCCCAGCACCAGGGCAGCCTGCAGCGGGGCCATGACACCAACATGCACAGAGCTGTGATGTCAGGCAGGAAGGAAGCTCACATAAGGCGAGCGTGGAGGAGACATTGTCTCCATGGAGATGTCGGCTGACATCACACTGAATAAGTGACAGCAAGGGGTGTGGGAAGCCGGCAGCGGGGGAGGGAAGATTTGTAAAGAGAGAAGCGTGGGAAAAAGAAAAGAGACTGCTTGAGATTACAAGAAAGTACATCTAACAGACCGCCGCCAGTCACAAGGGAGAAATCCAACACCCTGAGGAGAAAAGGACAAGAGGCGTAAACGTCTCCAATGTACACCCGAGGGCAACAGTCGACATGGACCCTGCAGCGACATTGTCACAGATGCCCTAAAGCGACCTTGTAATCTATCACACTGACACAGCCGTACCCCAATATGTACCAACAGTGACCACGTCACATGTCACGCTGACAGCCGTACATACCGTACACCCACACCGTATACACTGTACCCCAACATGTACCAACAGTGACCACGTCACATACATGTCACACTGACACAGCCGTACATACCGTACACCCACACCGTATACACTGTACCCCAACATGTACCAACAGTGACCACGTCACATACATGTCACACTGACACAGCCGTACATACCGTACACCCACACCGTATACACTGTACCCCAATATGTACCAACAGTGACCACGTCACATGTCACGCTGACAGCCGTACATACCGTACACCCACACCGTATACACTGTACCCCAACATGTACCAACAGTGACCACGTCACATACATGTCACACTGACACAGCCGTACATACCGTACACCCACACCGTATACACTGTACCCCAACATGTACCAACAGTGACCACGTCACATACATGTCACACTGACACAGCCGTACATACCGTACACCCACACCGTATACACTGTACCCCAATATGTACCAACAGTGACCACGTCACATGTCACGCTGACAGCCGTACATACCGTACACCCACACCGTATACACTGTACCCCAACATGTACCAACAGTGACCACGTCACATACATGTCACACTGACACAGCCGTACATACCGTACACCCACACCGTATACACTGTACCCCAACATGTACCAACAGTGACCACGTCACATACATGTCACACTGACACAGCCGTACATACCGTACACCCACACCGTATACACTGTACCCCAACATGTACCAACAGTGACCACGTCACATACATGTCACACTGATACAGCCGTACATACCGTACACCCACACCGTATACACTGTACCCCAACATGTACCAACAGTGACCACGTCACATACATGTCACACTGACACAGCCGTACATACCGTACACCCACACCGTATACACTGTACCCCAACATGTACCAACAGTGACCACGTCACATACATGTCACACTGACACAGCCGTACATACCGTACACCCACACCGTATACACTGTACCCCAACATGTACCAACAGTGACCACGTCACATACATGTCACACTGACAGCCGTACATACCGTACACCCACACCGTATACACTGTACCCCAACATGTACCAACAGTGACCACGTCACATACATGTCACACTGACACAGCCGTACATACCGTACACCCACACCGTATACACTGTACCCCAACATGTACCAACAGTGACCACGTCACATACATGTCACACTGACACAGCCGTACATACCGTACACCCACACCGTATACACTGTACCCCAACATGTACCAACAGTGACCACGTCACATACATGTCACACTGATACAGCCGTACATACCGTACACCCACACCGTATACACTGTACCCCAACATGTACCAACAGTGACCACGTCACATACATGTCACACTGACACAGCCGTACATACCGTACACCCACACCGTATACACTGTACCCCAACATGTACCAACAGTGACCACGTCACATACATGTCACACTGACACAGCCGTACATACCGTACACCCACACCGTATACACTGTACCCCAACATGTACCAACAGTGACCACGTCACATACATGTCACACTGACAGCCGTACATACCGTACACCCACACCGTATACACTGTACCCCAACATGTACCAACAGTGACCACGTCACATACATGTCACACTGACAGCCGTACATACCGTACACCCACACCGTATATACTGTACCCCAACATGTACCAATAGTGACCACGTCACATACATGTCACACTGACCCCACCGTACACACCATACACCCACATCATATACACTGTACCCCAATATGTACCAACAGTGACCACGTCACATACATGTCACACTGACAGCCGTACATACCGTACACCCACACGTATACACTGTACCCCAATATGTACCAACAGTGACCACGTCACATACATGTCACACTGACAGCCGTACATACCGTACACCCACACCGTATATACTGTACCCCAACATGTACCAACAGTGACCACGTCACATACATGTCACACTGACAGCCGTACATACCGTACACCCACAACGTATATACTGTACCCCAACATGTACCAACAGTGACCAAGTCACATACATGTCACACTGACAGCCGTACATACCGTACACCCACACCGTATACACTGTACCCCAATATGTACCAACAGTGACCATGTCACATACATGTCACACTGACAGCCGTACATACCGTACACCCACACCGTATACACTGTACCCCAATATGTACCAACAGTGACCATGTCACATACATGTCACACTGACACAGCCGTACACCCACACCGTATATACTGTACCCCAACATGTACCAACAGTGACCACGTCACATACATGTCACACTGACACAGCCGTACATACCGTACACCCACACCGTATATACTGTACCCCAATATGTACCAACAGTGACCACGTCACATACATGTCACACTGACAGCTGTACATACCCTACACCCACACCGTATATACTGTACCCCAATATGCACCAACAGTGACCACGTCACATGTCACACTGACACAGCCGTACATACCATACACCCACACCATATACACTGTACCCCAACATGTACCAACAGTGACCACGTCAGATACATGTCACACTGACACCCGTACATACCATACACCCACGCCGTATATACTGTACCCCAATATGCACCAACAGTGACCACGTCACATGTCACACTGACACAGCCGTACATACCATACACCCACACCATATACACTGTACCCCAACATGTACCAACAGTGACCACGTCAGATACATGTCACACTGACACCCGTACATACCATACACCCACACCGTATATACTGTACCCCAATATGTACCAACAGTGACCACGTCAAATACAGGTCACACTGACACAGCCGTACATACCGTACACCCACACCGTATATACTGTACCCCAATATGTACCAACAGTGACCACGTCAAATACAGGTCACACTGACACAGCCGTACACCCCATACACCCACACCGTATACACTGTACCCCAACATGTACCAACAGTAACCACGTCACATAGATGTCACACTGACAACCGTACATACCGTACACCCACACCGTATATACTGTACCCCAACATGTACCAACAGTGACCACGTCACATACATGTCACACTGACACAGCCGTACACCCCATACACCCACACCGTATACACTGTACCCCAACATGTACCAACAGTAACCACGTCACATAGATGTCACACTGACAGCCGTACATACCGTACACCCACACCGTATACACTGTACCCCAACATGTACCAACAGTGACCACGTCACATACATGTCACACTGACACCCGTACATACCATACACCCACACCGTATACACTGTACCCCAACACGTACCAACAGTGACCACGTCACATACATGTCACACTGACACAGCCATACATACCATACACCCACAACGTATATACTGTACCCCAATATGTACCAACAGTGACCACGTCACATACATGTCACACTGACACCCGTACATACCATACACCCACACCGTATATACTGTACCCCAACATGTACCAACAGTGACCACGTCACATACATGTCACACTGACACAGCCGTACATACCGTAAACCCATACACCGTACCCCAACATGTACCCAACAGTGACCACGTCACATACATGTCACACTGACACAGCCGTACATACCGTACACCCACATCATATACACTGTACCCCAATATGTACCAACAGTGACCACGTCACATACATGTCACACTGACCCCACCGTACACACCATACACCCACATCATATACACTGTACCCCAACATGTACCAACAGTGACCTCACATACATGTCACACTGACCCCACCGTACACACCATATACCCACATCATATACACTGTACCCCAACATGTACCAACAGTGACCTCACATACATGTCACATTGACCCCACCGTACATACTCTACACCCACATCATATACACTGTAGCCCAATGCCTGGAAAATATAAGTAAATCTTAAGTAACCGAAGTACCCATCCAGTGCTGCCTGTTGTCATTCACAAACAGCCCCCCCTCACAGTTTCCAGCCCCCCGCTATCTGCCTGTGTGAAGTACTATCCAACTTCTCCCTCCTTTTCAGCTGCTGGTCATTTTACAGCTTCTGACCAGTTACGGTAAATGCGGTTGTGTTCCCGATACATGGTCCGTTGTCTGTTCAAACTCAAATTTAATAATGCACATTTATGCTAGAGACAGGAAACACATTTTCAGAATCAGTATCATTTAGGCTACACCAACAATGCTTTTGCAACCTGTGCGCCATCAGAAACCGAGAAAACAGTTTCTGCTCCCCGAGTGGCACACAGACGGATAATAGAAAAGATAATACCCCTGTCATCACTCTGAACTTCCGAGCCCGAGTTATGGCGAGTGGAAGTTTTTAACAACTGTCCCAAAAGGGCGTGCATTCTCTAACAACCCACCTTGTGAGGTCACCAAAACAAAAGCTTAAAGCTCGGACGCTGCATGAGGAAGTTGTCAGATGCCAGGAGTGCCAGCTAAGAAGCTGTGCTGAAGGACCATTCTCCCTTGGGAAGGCGCTCCTCCCCTTTATACAGGTCGTATCTGTGACAGAGAGTAAGTCTCTTATTTTAAGCCCTTTTATTTGTAACTGGCTGTATATACTGTATTTTGCCTCCTTATCTTGTATTTTTGTAAACTTTTGTAAACACTGCCTATCTTTTTCTGGAGTAAACTTATAAATTTACTAGTTTTGTTCTTTTGATTCTATGATCGAACCGACACGAACTCCACACCAGATTACACTACTTGTGGGTTGGTTCCTGACCCGATATAGTCTTTAGTATCGAATGATGTACTGGTGGCAGCAAAGAATCCTGGTGGTATTGGGAAACTCTGGCAGTGACGTGTGTATTTCCGACCACAGATGGGTGATATACGTACCGCCCTCACTGCAGAGTGCCCGAAAGCCAGTATGTGGCATGACAGCCTTTCCGGCGACTACTTATCCTAGGTGCAGTTCCCTGACTGACCAGAGGGTAAGGAGGGGCACCAGAGAGCTATAAGTTCCAAACCAGAACTGAAAGTGTAGACTTAAGTTGTGGAGATTTATACATCCCCCGACCATATAGATAATATATATTCCTGACAAATGGGGGACAAACTTCCCTCCAAATTCCTGACACCCAACATGTACCCAACAGTGACAACATCACATACATGTTACTCTGACTCCGCCATACATACCTTACACCCACATGATGTACACTGTACCCAACAGTGACCACGTCACATTCATGTCACAATGAACCCAACGTACATACCTTACAAACTTATCACACAGTAGGTGTAATAATTATTTAACACATTACCAATTTTTAAAGTAAAGCCATCCATCCACAAAGGCAAAGAAATCACTGTAGATGTCCATAAATTATGTGTAATAATGAGAAATGATGCAGGGTAAAGTAATGAACACAAGAAGAGGAGCAAAAAGCCCTAGAAAGTCCTGACACTTCCATCAGTAATTAGGGAGCAATCCTGCCACTTAATGACAAATAATATCAGCTGGGTAATCTGATGGCTGATAAAAAGGAGTCTCATTACTAAGGGGCCATACAAGAAACATCTCATGATGGGAAAACCAGTGAGCTGTCTCAAGACCTTCACAACCTTATTGTTGTAAAACATCCTGATGGCATTGGTTACAGAAGAATTTGGACACTGCTAAAGGTTCCAGTAAGCACTGCTGGGGCCATAATCCAGAAATGGAAACATCATTACACCATAAACCGGCCACAACTAAGTGCTCCACGCAAGATTTCATCATACACTGGCCACAACCAGGTGCTCCCTGCAAGATTTCATCATAAACCGGCCACAATTAGGTCGTTCCTGCAAGCTATCATCATAAACCGGCCACAACCAGGTACTCCCCGCAAGACTTCATCATAAACCGGCCACAACCAGGTGATCCTCGCAAGATTTCATCGTAAACCGGCCACAACCAGGTGCTCCCTGCAAGATTTCACTATAAACCGGCCACAACTAAGTGCTCCCCGCAAGATTTCATCATAAACCGGCCACAACCAGGTGCTCCCCGCAAGATTTCATCATAAACCGGCCACAACCAGGTGCTCCCTGCAAGATTTTACTATAAACCGGCCACAACCAGGTGCTCCCCGCAAGATTTAGAATCATAGAATCATAGAAGATTTCATCATAAACCGGCCACAACCAGGTGCTCCCCGCAAGATTTCACTATAAACCGGCCACAACCAGGTGCTCCCCGCAAGATTTCACTATAAACCGGCCACAACCAGGTGCTCCCTGCAAGATTTCACTATAAACCGGCCACAACCAGGTGCTCCCCGCAAGATTTCACTATAAACCGGCCACAACCAGGTGCTCCCCGCAAGATTTCACTATAAACCGGCCACAACCAGGTGCTCCCCGCAAGATTTCATCATAAACCGGCCACAACCAGGTGCTCCCCGCAAGATTTCATCATAAACCGGCCACAACCAGGTGCTCCCCGCAAGATTTCACTATAAACCGGCCACAACCAGGTGCTCCCCGCAAGATTTCACTATAAACCGGCCACAACCAGGTGCTCCCCGCAAGATTTCATCATAAACCGGCCACAACCAGGTGCTCCCCGCAAGATTTCACTATAAACCGGCCACAACCAGGTGCTCCCCGCAAGATTTCACTATAAACCGGCCACAACCAGGTGCTCCCCGCAAGATTTCATCATAAACCGGCCACAACCAGGTGCTCCCCGCAAGATTTCATCATAAACCGGCCACAACCAGGTGCTCCCCGCAAGATTTCATCATAAACCGGCCACAACCAGGTGCTCCCCGCAAGATTTCATCATAAACCGGCCACAACCAGGTGCTCCCCGCAAGATTTCATCATAAACCGGCCACAACCAGGTGCTCCCCGCAAGATTTCATCATAAACCGGCCACAACCAGGTGCTCCCCGCAAGATTTCACTATAAACCGGCCACAACCAGGTGCTCCCCGCAAGATTTCATGATAAACCGGCCACAACCAGGTGCTCCCCGCAAGATTTCACTATAAACCGGCCACAACCAGGTGCTCCCCGCAAGATTTCACTATAAACCGGCCACAACCAGGTGCTCCCCGCAAGATTTCACTATAAACCGGCCACAACCAGGTGCTCCCCGCAAGATTTCATCATAAACCGGCCACAACCAGGTGCTCCCCGCAAGATTTCACTATAAACCGGCCACAACCAGGTGCTCCCCGCAAGATTTCACTATAAACCGGCCACAACCAGGTGCTCCCCGCAAGATTTCACTATAAACCGGCCACAACCAGGTGCTCCCTGCAAGATTTCACTATAAACCGGCCACAACTAAGTGCTCCCCGCAAGATTTCATCATAAACCGGCCACAACCAGGTGCTCCCCGCAAGATTTCATCATAAACCGGCCACAACCAGGTGCTCCCTGCAAGATTTCACTATAAACCGGCCACAACCAGGTGCTCCCCGCAAGATTTAGAATCATAGAATCATAGAAGATTTCATCATAAACCGGCCACAACCAGGTGCTCCCCGCAAGATTTCACTATAAACCGGCCACAACCAGGTGCTCCCCGCAAGATTTCACTATAAACCGGCCACAACCAGGTGCTCCCTGCAAGATTTCACTATAAACCGGCCACAACCAGGTGCTCCCCGCAAGATTTCACTATAAACCGGCCACAACCAGGTGCTCCCCGCAAGATTTCACTATAAACCGGCCACAACCAGGTGCTCCCCGCAAGATTTCATCATAAACCGGCCACAACCAGGTGCTCCCCGCAAGATTTCATCATAAACCGGCCACAACCAGGTGCTCCCCGCAAGATTTCATCATAAACCGGCCACAACCAGGTGCTCCCCGCAAGATTTCACTATAAACCGGCCACAACCAGGTGCTCCCCGCAAGATTTCATCATAAACCGGCCACAACCAGGTGCTCCCCGCAAGATTTCACTATAAACCGGCCACAACCAGGTGCTCCCCGCAAGATTTCATCATAAACCGGCCACAACCAGGTGCTCCCCGCAAGATTTCATCATAAACCGGCCACAACCAGGTGCTCCCCGCAAGATTTCACTATAAACCGGCCACAACCAGGTGCTCCCCGCAAGATTTCATCATAAACCGGCCACAACCAGGTGCTCCCCGCAAGATTTCATCATAAACCGGCCACAACCAGGTGCTCCCCGCAAGATTTCACTATAAACCGGCCACAACCAGGTGCTCCCCGCAAGATTTCATGATAAACCGGCCACAACCAGGTGCTCCCCGCAAGATTTCACTATAAACCGGCCACAACCAGGTGCTCCCCGCAAGATTTCATCATAAACCGGCCACAACCAGGTGCTCCCCGCAAGATTTCACTATAAACCGGCCACAACCAGGTGCTCCCCGCAAGATTTCACTATAAACCGGCCACAACCAGGTGCTCCCCGCAAGATTTCACTATAAACCGGCCACAACCAGGTGCTCCCTGCAAGATTTCACTATAAACCGGCCACAACCAGGTGCTCCCCGCAAGATTTCATCATAAACCGGCCACAACCAGGTGATCCCCGCAAGATTTCACTATAAACCGGCCACAACCAGGTGCTCCCCGCAAGATTTCATCATAAACCGGCCACAACCAGGTGCTCCCTGCAAGATTTCACTATAAACCGGCCACAACCAGGTGATCCCTGCAAGATTTCATCATAAACCGGCCACAACCAGGTGCTCCCCGCAAGATTTCACTATAAACCGGCCACAACCAGGTGCTCCCCGCAAGATTTCACTATAAACCGGCCACAACCAGGTGCTCCCTGCAAGATTTCACTATAAACCGGCCACAACCAGGTGCTCCCTGCAAGATTTCACTATAAACCGGCCACAACCAGGTGCTCCCCGCAAGATTTCATCATAAACACAAAGTATGTTCAAGTTCAGTCATATACACTACAACTTAACATACAGGCCACCATGACCCCACTGCACACACCATACAGCAGTCACATCTTACTCTTAAAACGACCTTGTACTACACAGAAAACTTGTCAAGTGCATGGCGTCATGAACACCCTGATAATAAACAGTCGTAACACACATGCAGGAACCCCAGTCCTCAGCCATGCTTAATCCAGTCTGTACCACTAACAGTTCCTGTAATGCACAATCATTCACGTGCTCATTACAGATCAGAATACACCAGTCCTAATATGCAACACTGGTTATTAAACAGATTTAACCATCGTCCTTGGGGAGACACGGGGCTCTTATGAATAGGTCAACGAGGAGGATAGCCGGAATGGGCTAGGCCACCAGGAAACCAGAAAGGTTGGTAACTTAGCGGATTGCAGACCCCTAATCCTAACAACACAACTAGCAGTAGCCGTGGGGCGTACCTACGATGCCTTACACGCCTCGGCACAGCCGGAGAACTAACTAAGCTTAAAGCAAGAAAGGTGAAATCTAAACTGCCCCAGAGCAGACACCAAAGAAATAGATAGCCCCCAAACATATATTGTCGGTGAGACCAGATGAGGCACAAACAGGTAGAAAACAGACTGAGCAAATGATGGGGCCCAAACTATCTAGATAGGACAGAAAAGATACTGTCTGCAATCACGCAAAAACCCTAAAAAATCCAACACCTCTGATGTACAAAAACACTGAGGTCTTACGACCTCTCCCCCACTATATCAGCATTCTGGTGTGAACTGGCAGCAAAGCAAAAGAGACTAATATAACAGGGGACTGAACAAACTGACACAAGCTGTAACATATGGAGCGGAGTCCAGCACTGCCCCAGCAGGGAGCACGCTGAACCCGCACAGCAAAGCAGAACAAGGCAAAACCAGATCAGATGCAAAGGATTAGCAAATGAACAACTTAACTGAAAAATGCAGGATCAGGCAGGAGACAGCAGACCTCAAAATGCACAGGAAGAAACTAATCACCAGCAGCAAGTGAGGGAAGCCTGCTCACTTATATCCTCCCAGTCAGTAACCCCTGACTTCCAATCATAGTCGTCAGGTGGCAGACTTCTATCAACCCGGCCAGCTCCACTACCCGCAGTAACCACCAGAGGGAGCCCCGACTCAGAAGTCAGATCAAAAGAATTCACAACAGGGCTCATTCCACTGAACGCCCAAACTCGTTATTCATGGATAGAACTCGGGCACCATAGGGTGCGGGTACGGCACTCCGGTAATACTTTATTGGATCACCAAAAATCAGCAACATATAGTACAGTCCCAGCAAATACACAAGATGGGGCAAATGACAGTCTTACCCTTTCACTGGTTCACCGGGGATTAGAACCTCCTTAACTTCGGGGCATCCAGGGCCGATTACCCAACCAGCAGCACTCCACTCTTGACAGGCACCCACAGAGAGAAGGTAGTGGCAAGGTTAGGAAGCGGATGGAGCACAGTGAGGTATGTGGTGCGGTGACCTGATTGGACTAACCAGGTTGGGACAAATGACTTTGTTGGCTCAGTGATGGGCAGTGGAGCAGATTTGTATTCCTTCAGCTGGAACCATGGTTCCTGGGCTGGCGTCTTGTGGAGTCACACCAATGACAGGAGCAGGCCGTTTATATACCGCAGCTCTCATTTCAGGGTACTGTCCCAACAGGATTGGGGGGAAGGTAAACCCTCATTGTTCAATTAAACTGCTAATTTGTCCTACAATTTGTGCAAACTAATACAGCACAGGGGGCTGATGCAATACAAAGTCAGCAGACATTCTACAAATTATACAACAAGGGTCAACAGAGAGGCTCACATAGAACAATAGCTCATGTCCCCTGACCTACTGAACAAAGGAACAGTATGTCAGGAATAATTAAAAATAGTTCACACCCGCACCAATGGCCAGATAGATGCTGTGTCGTCACAGTCCTCATCCTCCAATTTCATTACACACAATCTATATCTGTGTAGTGAAAATATGTATTTGTAAGATGTATGACCAGCAGTAAATTAGCATCTGTTCTAGGCTGCATCTCTTCACAAAGGTCGTGACATACAGAATGTTATCATGAGAAAACACAGCTTTCCTGGTCTCAGGGTCTCCGGCCCCAGGGTGCCTTCTTGGCAAACACGGAATTAGAAATATTTCACATCTTCTGACTCCTTTGAAGGAGACACCAAATTGCAACCTGACATTCTATTTGCTACGAGAAAGCAAGGTTACACAAAGAGTGTTTAGAGAAAAAAATAATGTATTCACTGATAAAGTAGCAATGATCCAGTCACAAATCAGGAATTAGAATATTCATATGAAAGGCTGGTCCAGAAATCTGATCTCCAGGTTAAATCTATAAATTAGACCTTTATCCATAGAAGGCTGTTCACAGACTGAGGGACAGCCAAGCTGATGTGAGCCATTTCATATTTCTCCCCTGCCTCAGGAAGCAGAATACCAGACTGCAAAGTTAAATATTTCTGCAAGTTTCTCACTTTTTATTTTATCACTGTTTAGCATATTTGTCGCTTTTTATTCCCATATTTTTATATCCCTTTATTGTAAGCTCTGCACCTTTTACATTAAAGCTTAAAACTTTAATAAGTCTGAACCTTGTTGCTGTAAAGAATCCATATCCTTAGAGTGTGCGCTCCTTGTGATTGGCACATAGTAGTGGTATCTCCGGGACTCATCGCCCGTGTGTTCGGTGAGTGGTGGCAGCGTGTATGAGTGGGGTGTGTGGTCTGTGTCGGGGTGTGATTTATGCTCCCACTGCAGCATAGGACAGAGGTTGGATGCTGGACTGAGTGAGAGGAGACAGATTAAGGCTATGTGCACACGTTGCAGATTTTGATGTGGATTTGCATCAAATCCACAGTGTAGCTCCCAGGCAATGTTAGTCTATGGGAAATGAAGAACTGCTGTGCACATGCTGCAGAAAAATCCACGCAGATCTGCAGCGGGGGGGTTCCACAGCATGTCCATTCCTGTGCGGATCCGCAGCAGCGTTTTCTAGTCTGGCACATAAAAATCTCTCTCTTAAATCCACACACCAAAAACGCATTAGAATCCGCGCAGGAAATCCGCATCAATTCTGCATGAAATCCGCAAGCGTTTTCCCATGTTTTCTTCCAATAGATACAGATTTTGTGCAGAAAAATCCGCAAACTAATGTGCAACATGTGCACATACTCTAACCCTTGCAGACGCAACCCCAAGTCACGTGCTGAGAAGCGGGAACGTGACAATCTGTCCTCACCTGACACCTATACTCCTTGATCACAATCAACATACAAATCGTGAGCCATCCGGGTTACACACGCTCAGCACGCATCCTCATTACCCGAAGGGTTAACAAGCCGCTTGACAGCGGCGTGAGGACTTTGATGGGGTGCTGGTATTAAAATGTTATTTATTTTGGGTGTTGTCCAATATTTGCCCCTCACAGTCACTTCAGAACTAAGATGGTCTCTAAAAAATAAGGGTTGTAAACTGTACACTACTAATCTTCCCAACATCCTAACACAATCACAGGAGGGTTTATAAATGAGGCCAAGTGCAGTGGAGATGCGGGACACGTCATTTACTGACAGCTGTGGCACTGCCTGGTAGAAGGGTACAACTGTCAAAAGTTGGAAAATTGCACATTCTTCTAAATTTGTCAAAATTTCCATAAATAAAACACACGGACCCCTAGACTTGCCACTAACAAAGAACAATGTGTCATGAAAAGCACAAAGTCTCCAGACATGTAGACGGAGCACCAAGTCTCCTGGTCACTAAGGGTTAATCAGTGACCCTCCGGCATGAAGATATGGGCACATGCACCCCGTTACATCGTATACCTGCTGTGGACAAGTCGGCTCACTAGCTGCTGCCCGAGGTGACACAGAAACACTTCAGTATCAAGTCTCTGGGTGGCTTATTACGGGTCGGCTCACTAGCTGCTCCCCGAGGTGACACAGGAACACTTCAGGGTCGAGTCTCTGGGTGGTTTATTACAGGTCGGCTCACTAGCTGCTCCCCGAGGTGACACAGGAACACTTCAGGATCAAGTCTCTGGGTGGCTTATTACGGGTCGGCTCACTAGCTGCTCCCCGAGGTGACACAGGAACACTTCAGGATCAAGTCTCTGGGTGGCTTATTACGGGTCGGCTCACTAGCTGCTCCCCGAGGTGACACAGGAACACTTCAGGATCAAGTCTCTGGGTGGCTTATTACGGGTCGGCTCACTAGCTGCTACCCGAGGTGACACAGGAACACTTCAGGATCAAGTCTCTTGGTGGCTTATTACGGGTCGGCTCACTAGCTGCTACCCGAGGTGACACAGGAACACTTCAGGATCAAGTCTCTGGGTGGCTTATTACGGGTCGGCTCACTAGCTGCTGCCCGAGGTGACATAGGAACACTTCAGGATCAAGTCTCTGGGTGGTTTATTACAGGTCGGCTCACTAGCTGCTCCCCGAGGTGACATAGGAACACTTCAGGGTCGAGCCTCTGGGTGGTTTATTACTTCATCAGCCATAAAGACAAATTAGTAACAAAACAGTGTCACGCCGTTCCGACATACTCACCCGGCCTCCGCTCCCACGCCACAGCCCCTCGCCGCCCGACAGCCACGGCGGTCACCTCTGACAGGCACACGGCCGACGGCGTCTTCGCATGCGCCATAGGCCGCGCCTCCCTTCTGCTTCTTGTGCTCCGGCTATGCCCTGACCCGGAAGCACCCCCTGACCAATGGCAAACCAGACAGGGGCATATCAGTCTGCTTCCCCCTGAGGGAGGCACCTGATCGTTGGGTTTCCTAGCACACTGGGCCTCGCTTCTTCATGTGCTCTCTGCAGTCTCACACTCCCGTTCTCGTAAACTCCCTGCAGCAGCCTCGCAGTCCGGCTATCCGTGTTCCCTCCTGCTTCAGTCCTACTCCAGTCCTGCCTCCGGTGTTCCTGTTCCATCCTGCTCCAGTCCTGCCTCCGGTGTTCCTGTTCCATCCTGCTCCAGTCCTGCCTCCGGTGTTCCTGTTCCATCCTGCTCCAGTCCTGCCTCCGGTGTTCCTGTTCCATCCTGCTCCAGTCCTGCCTCCGGTGTTCCTGTTCCATCCTGCTCCAGTCCATCCATCCTGCTCCAGTCCTGCCTCCGGTGTTCCTGTTCCATCCTGCTCCAGTCCTGCCTCCGGTGTTCCTGTTCCATCCTGCTCCAGTCCTGCCTCCGGTGTTCCTGTTCCATCCTGCTCCAGCCCTGCCTCCGGTGTTCCTGTTCCATCCTGCTCCAGTCCTGCCTCCGGTGTTCCTGTTCCATCCTGCTCCAGTCCATCCATCCTGCTCCAGTCCTGCCTCCGGTGTTCCTGTTCCATCCTGCTCCAGTCCTGCCTCCGGTGTTCCTGTTCCATCCTGCTCCAGTCCATCCGTCCTACTCCAGTCCTGCCTCCGGTGTTCCTGTTCCATCCTGCTCCAGTCCTGCCTCCAGTGTTCCTGTTCCATCCTGCTCCAGTCCTGCCTCCGGTGTTCCTGTTCCATCCTGCTCCAGTCCTTCCATCCTCCTCTAATCCTGTCTCCTGTGTTCCTGCTCCAGCCATCCCTCCACGTTCCAGTCTACAGTCTTACTCCAGTCCTGCCTCCCATGTTCCTGTTCCATCCTGCTCCAGTCCACCCATCCTGCTCCAGTCCTGCCTCCGGTGTTCCTGTCCCATCCTGCTCCAGTCCATCCATCCTGCTCCAGTCCTGCTCCAGTCCTGCCTCCGGTGTTCCTGTTCCATCCTGCTCCAGTCCTTCCGTCCTCCTCTAATCCTGTCTCATGTGTTCCTGCTCCAGCCATCCCTCCACGTTCCAGTCTACAGTCTTACTCCATTCCTGTCTCCTGTGTTCCAGCTCTGTTCTGTCATCTACACTTCAGTCCCACTGTCCTACTCCAGTCCATCCTGAGCCGCCACTCTCGGTACCGGCTACCGTGGTACTCGAACCCCTGGGCCTGCTCCTAACGGTCCCTGTATAGGAGTCGGTCCCACCTGGCAGCTAGCCCGGGGCCCCTCGGTGCCACGGCCCAGAGGGTCCACTCCTGGAGATTCCGGCTCCTGACCTGCCACGCTAACAGTCTCGCACAAATGAGAATAAGGCACCATACAAATCCTGCCCAGGATGGGAAAAACACGCACGGCCGCTCTCAGCTTCAGCCCGGAGGCTTCCTGCCTCCAACAGCACAGACAGGAAACACACTGGCTGGACATTACCGCCCTCCAACCACACCCCGAGGTGGCTATAAGGTGACAGGCGTCCCGGTCGCGCCTTTATACACACGCTTAGAATCAGTTTGCTATGCTTCGCATTGATCACATTGAATTGTGCTGTATAACATCCAACAGCGCCATCTATGGACAAGGTTCTCATTACAGCTTTACTTTGTTTCATTGGTTACTGTGCAGTTATTCTTTGCTCATCAAGGCTTCCGTAGTTTCCCATCAGCCTCTGCGTTTGCCCTGCCCCTTCTTCTCCGGCAGCCATTTTGACCTCACGGATGGTGACATGCTGATCATCTCTCCCTGATTTTCAGCCCATCTGGTTGTTCACCTCCATGTAGCATGGTCGATGAGTTATTATGTCACCATATTGTAGGATGTAGCTCCTCTGTTCTACATGGTTTATTATCTAAGTCTTCTTCTGCTATTATAGCTCTTTACACTATTCGCCAGGTTCTGACATTACGCCGTGCGTGTCCTGTACCATGTATAATGCTATGTACTTGAGATCTGTTGTGTGCCTTGCACTGAGAACTGTCATTTTTCTTGTGGTTTTACACTGATCCTATCAATAAAAGTTTTATGGACCCCCTGCGTCTACCTCAATGCATCAATAGGAAAGAGTTTAGCTGTCTGTCAACTCGCTTTTCTTAAGCACAAAGCTGAGGGTGCCAGAACCGTCCCGCCCATCCCTTACCTACTCACCATGAAACCCAGACCCTGGAGATGACCCATTACTCTCAGCACATATCATGCTGGAGGGAAACTTCTGGCTTTCACATCTTTGCGACCATGCTGCTGTGATGGAGGCAGAATGGGGTTAACCGTTTTCCTGCTGAAATATACAAGGTCTTCCTTGAAACAGAACAACATCCGCTCGATCCTAACAACGATTATCACCACATGTGTGCGCTGCCCCTGCCATTCGCACTAATACCCCCCATACATCAGAGGTACAGAACCGTGCACTGGTAACAAGCTGGATGGTCCTTCTCCTTCACAATCTGGACAGTCCCTGTGCTCCACGAGAAGCTGGATGGGCCCTCTCCTTCACAATCTGGACAGTCCCTGTGCTCCACGAGAAGCTGGATGGGCCCTCTCCTTCACAATCTGGACAGTCCCTGTGCTCCACGAGAAGCTGGATGGGCCCTCTCCTTCACAATCTGGACAGTCCCTTTGCTCCACGAGAAGCTGGATGGGCCCTCTCCTTCACAATCTGGACAGTCCCTGTGCTCCACGAGAAGCTGGATGGGCCCTCTCCTTCACAATCTGGACAGTCCCTGTGCTCCACGAGAAGCTGGATGGGCCCTCTCCTTCACAATCTGGACGGTCCCTGTGCTCCACGAGAAGCTGGATGGGCCCTCTCCTTCATAATCTGGACGGTCCCTGTGCTCCATGAGAAGCTGGATGGGCCCTCTCCTTCATAATCTGGACGGTCCCTGTGCTCCATGAGAAGCTGGATGGGCCCTCTCCTTAATAATCTGAACAGTCCCTGTGCTCCATGAGAAGCTGGATGGGCCCTCTCCTTCATAATCTGGACGGTCCCTGTGCTCCATGAGAACCTGGATGGGCCCTCTCCTTAATAATCTGAACAGTCCCTGTGCTCCACGAGAAGCTGGATGGGCCCTCTCCTTCATAATCTGGACGGTCCCTGTGCTCCATGAGAAGATGGATGGGCCCTCTCCTTCATAATCTGGATGTTCCCTGTGCTCCACGAGAAGCTGGATGGGCCCTCTCCTTCATAATCTGGACAGTCCCTGTACTCCATGAGAAGCTGGATGGGCCCTCTCCTTCATAATCTGGACGGTCCCTGTACTCCATGAGAAGCTGGATGGGCCCTCTCCTTCATAATCTGGACAGTCCCTGTGCTCCACGTGAAGCTGGATGGGCCCTCTCCTTCATAATCTGGATGTTCCCTGTGCTCCATGAGAAACTGGATGGGCCCTGTGCTCCATGAGAAGCTGGATGGGCCCTCTCCTTCATAATCTGGACGGTCCCTGTACTCCATGAGAAGCTGGATGGGCCCTCTACTTCATAATCTGGACGGTCCCTCTCCTCCCGAGTCTGCAGGACACGGCGTCTGGGGTTTCATGCAACCACAGAACAGTTTTCCATTTTGCCTCCGTCTATTCTAATTGAGCTTTGGCCTAGGGAAGGCGGCAGCGTTTCTGGATTGTCCCAATATACAGCTTCTTCTTTACATGAGAGCTTTCTCTTCCATTTGTGGAGAGCATACCAACCTGGGATCACAAACACGGATTTCTTGATGATTCCAGAAGCCCATGCTTTTGATTCATGCCTGTATTTACTGCAGTGCGGCTGGAGGGTCCGGAGAACAAGAGCCTCCAATACTGACCATGAGTCTTGTCCTTTGTGCCCATTGATTTCTCCAGTATCTCTGAACCCTCTGATGATATTTTGTGGTGTAACATAGTAACATGGTAATTAAGGCTGAAGGGAGATTTTAAGTCCATCTAGTTCACCCCATATCCTGTCCTAACTTGCCCTAACATGTTGATCCAGAGGAAGGCAAAAAAAACCCATGTGGCAACAGTAAGCTTCACATTGGGGAAAAAAATTCCTTCCCGACTCCACATACGGCAATCAGACTAGCTCCCTGGATCAACGCAATATTAAGGAGACTAGTGTATATACCCTGTAATATTATACTTTCCAAGAAAGGCGTCCAGTCCCTTCTTACATGTTAGTAGGGAATCACTCATTACAACATCATATGGCAGAGAGTTCCATAGTCTCACTGCTCTTACAGTAAAGAATCCGCGTCTGTGAGTATGCTTACACCTTCTTTCCTCCAGACGTAGAGGATGCCCCCTTGTCCCCGTCACAGGTCTAAGAGTAAAAAGATCATTAGAAAGGTCTTTGTACTGTCCCCGCATATATTTATACATTGTAATAAGATCACCCCTAAGCCTTCGATTCTCCAAACTAAATAATCCCAAGTGCAATAACCTGTCTTGGTATTGCAGACCCCCCAGTTCCCTAATAACCTTGGTCGCTCTTCTCTGCACCCGCTCCAGTTCAGCTATGTCTTTCTTATACACCGGAGACGAGAACTGTACACAGTATTCTAAGTGTGGTCGCACTAGTGACTTATATAGAGGTAACATTATGTTCTCCTCATGAGCATCTATGCCTCTTTTAATGCATCCCATTATTTTATTTGCCTTTGCAGCAGCTGCTTGACTCTGGCCACTAAATGTGAGTTTGTCGTCCACCCATACACCCAGGTCTTTTTCAGTGACTGTTTTGCCCAGTGTTTTACAATTAAGCACATAATTAAACATCTTGTTCATTCTACCCAAGTGCATGACCTTACATTTATCCCCATTAAAGCTCATTTGCCATTTATCAGCCCAAGCTTCTAGTTTACATAAATCCTCCTGTAATATAAAATTGTCCTCCTCTGTATTAATTACCCTGCAGAGTTTAGTGTCATCTGCAAATATGGAAATTCTACTCTCTATGCCCCCTACAAGGTCATTAATATGTTAAAAAGAAGCGGGCCCAAAACTGACCCCTGTGGTACCCCACTGCTAACCGTGACCCAGTCCGAGTGTGCTCCATTAATAACCACCCGCTGTTTCCTATCCCTGAGCCAGCTCTTAACCCACCTACACATATTTTCCCCTATCCCCATTGTTCTCATTTTATGTATCAACCTTTTGTGTGGCACCGTATAAAAAGCTTTTGAACAGTCCATGTACACCACGTCCACTGCATTCCCTTGGTCCAGTCCGGAACTTACCTCTTCATAAAAGCTTATCAGATTAGTCTGACAGGAACGGTCCCTTGTAAACCCATGTTGATATTGGGTCATGAGGTTATTCTTCTCCAGATACTCCAGTATAGTATCGCTTAGAAAACCCTCCAGGATTTTTTCCCACAGTTGAGGTTAAGCTCACTGCCTATAATTTCCAAGTTCAGTTTTGGTCCCCTTTTTGAATATTGGCACCACATTTGCTATACGCTAGTCCTGTGGTACAGACCATGTTATTATGGAATCTTTAAAGATTAAAAATAATGGTCTATCTATGACTGTGCTTAATTCCTGCAGTACTCGGGGGTGTATCCCATCCGGGCCCGGGGATTTGTCAATTTTAGTGATTTTTAGATGCCGCCGTACTTCCTGCTGGGTTAAGCAGGTGACATTTAAAGGAGAATTTTTATCCCTGATCATGTTATCTGTCATGGGATTTTCTTGTGTAAATACTGTTGAAAAAAAGTCATTTAGCATATTGGCTTTTTCCTCATCCTCATCCACCATTTCACCCAGATTATTTAGATGGAAGACATTCACAGTCCTTACAATTTCACTCTGAGGAACATTTTTCTAGGGTGCTCACCATTTTTAGACGCGGTTGTCACTGATTGGTGATCTCCGACCAACTTTGCTTCTAGGAGACTCTACCTCTCTTACACGCTCTTTATCCAGTCATGAGACCCGGTGGCTTTTTCATCAGGAACATTTCTCTTGTCTTCTGTTAACTCTTTCCTAACTCTTCCGAAATGTGTCTCTGCCATCAGTTTCTGAATGAGGTAATTCCCTGTCTACCGTCTGATTGTTCTGTAGAGCATGGAGATAACAGCATCCAGATCAGCACATCCCGCTGGGGCGGCTGTTCTGGGCCGCCGTTCTGGAGCCGCATTTGGCACTTTTCGGCTCTTGTACATGTAGAGATGTTGGGCACACACCGTAAAGGAATCAGTATAGAGAATATGATCAGACCTATCGGCTGAGAATGCTGGGTATTATACTGCAGCACCCGTGACATAACGGACACGAGGGACATCTCCATCAACAGTAAAAACTAGGATAATTATTAGATTAAAAACATAATTAAGAAATTCTACAGTGAGAATGTGAAGCCCCCCCCGAGACTTCTCTGTGTTAATCACATCCTAAAGAGGCTACTCCTAGTCTCATCATCCACAAGAGAAGGATGAGAAAGAGGAAGGAAACAGCCAGTCACCCCATACCCGTCCCCACCACCAGCAGTAGGCTGACCCCCAAGCCTGTCCCCACCACCGGCAGGAGGCTGAACCCCATGCCCGGACCCACCAACGGCAGGAGGCTGACCCCCATGCCCGGACCCACCAACGGCAGGAGGCTGACCCCCATGCCCGGACCCACCCACGGCAGGAGGCTGACCCCCATGCCCGGACCCACCCACGGCAGGAGGCTGACCCCCATGCCCGGACCCACCCACGGCAGGAGGCTGACCCCCATGCCCGGACCCTCCCACGGCAGGAGGCTGACCCCCATGCCCGGACCCACCCACGGCAGGAGGCTGACCCCCATGCCCGGACCCACCCACGGCAGGAGGCTGACCCCCATGGCCATCCCAACACTGGTGGGAATGGTGATGGGGGTCAGCCTCCACTACCGTGACTTGAACACTAACCCTATACCTGTCCTACCACCGGCGTGAGGATGACTCTATAATCAAAAACACTCCACCGCTTCCAACCCTGGGGACAATTAAGTAGTTGTCTGACGAAAGATGGGATGAGGATATATATATCTGCTCACCCCCATCCATTGTCAGACAGTTGTTTAATTGGCTCTCTGCGCGTGCACACACACACACATATATACATACATACACACACACACCCTGTTCTCCAAAGAACCAACCGTCCAAAGTGTACTCCCAACTACAGAGTAACAGCACAGAGGCAGTAACTCCACCAATATCAGAGACTGAACAATACTGGAGGAACATATGGGAGAAGGAAAAAACACAACACCAGAGAAATGTGGCTGCAAGATCTGAGAACGAAACACAGCAACCACCTAGAGCAAGAACCAGTCACAATTACAGAGAAGACATCCAACAGCGGGTCAAGAACATGAAGAGCTGGACATCACCTGGCCAAGACATGATCCACATCTACTGGCGGTACATGAACGCATGGCAAAGCAGATGAACCAACTGCTAGAAGAAGGCCACCACCCAGCTTGGCTAACAGAATGAAGAACACAGCTGATCATGAAGGATCCTCATAAAGGAACAGCTCCATCCAACTACCGCCCAATAACTTGCCTTACAACAACATGGAAACTCCTGTCAGGCATCGCAGCCACCAAGCTACAGACCCATATGAATCATTACATGAATGCAGCTCAGAAAGGAATCAGGACTGACACCAGAGGCTCTAAGCACCAGCTCCAAGTAGATAGAGAAGTCGCTCAAGACTCACGATCCAGACAGACCAATCTCCGCACAGCCTGGATTGACTACAGGAAAGCCTATGACTCAATGCCACACACATGGATCTGTGAATGCTTGGCTCTCTACAATGTCAACAGGAAATTAAGAACCTTCCTCAGAAACTCAATGGCGCTATGGAGAACAACACTGGAAGTCAACTCAAGACAACTAGAACAGGTGACCATCAAATGCTGATGCGCTGTCACCACTGCTGTTCTGCATAGGCTTGAACTCGCTCAGTCAGATAATTACAGAGTCTGGCTATGGATACAAGTTCAAGAGTGGAAGCACCAACAGCCACCTCCTCTACATGGATGACATCAAGCTGTATGCGAAAAACAAAAGATCGATTCACTGATCCAGCTGACAAGGATCTACAGCGAAGACATCGGGATGTCCTCCGGACTGAAGATGTGCGGCCAGTTGGTAATAAAGAGAGGCAAGGTAGTGAAGACTGATGGAGTGGAATTACCAGCAGGGCACATAGCAGATGTCCAGACATGCTACAAGCACCCCGGCATCCCACAGGGATACGGGAACCATGATGAGGAGGCGAGGAAAGCAGCAACATCCAAATACCATCAAAGGGTGAGACAGGTCCTGAAGAGCCAGCTCAATGGGAAGAATAAAATCCATGCCATCAATACATATGCCCTGCCAGTAATGAGATACCCTGCTGGCATAGTGCGCTGGCCAAAAGAAGAGATGGAAGCTGCAGATGTGAAGATACGAAAGCTCCTCATAATGCATGGAGGTCTCCACTTTAAATCTAGCACCCAAAGATTGTATACCAACAGAAAGGAGGGTGGTCGGGGCTTGATAAGCATCCAAGCCACCATCACGGATGAAATATGGAGGATCCAGGAATACATCAGAAACATGGCACCAGAAGATGAGATGCTGAGAGAAAGCCTAAGGCAGCAACAACAGATCTGGAAGAAAGAACAGGAACATAAAGCGCCATGGAAAGACAAGCCACTACATGGGATGTACCACCGACAGAGAATGGAGGTGGCTGACATGGAGAACTCCTACCAATGGCTGGAGAAAGCTGGACTCCGAGACAGCACAGAGGCGCTAATCATAGCAGCACAAGAGCAAGCACTAAGTACCAGATCCATAGAAGCAGGAATCTACCACACAAGACAAGACCCAAGGTGCAGACTATGCAAAGAAACCTCAGAAACCGTCCAACACAAAGTGTCAGGATGCAGAATGCAAGAACAGCGTATACCGAACTCCACAACCAAGTAGCGGGAATTGTATACAGGAACATCTGCACAGCATATGGGCTAAGCCCCCCCTAAGTCCAGGTGGGAGACCCCAGAGAAAGTGGTGGAGAGTCAAAGGGCTAAAATCCTGTGGGACTTCAAGATCCAGACAGATAAGCAGGTGTTGGCCGATCAACCAGACATTGTCATAGTAGACAAGGATCAGAAGACAGCAATGATAATAGATGTTGCTGTCAC
>NW_027362280.1:0-36502 GCF_039654945.1 Dendrobates tinctorius
CAAAAATGATCTTTTAGCTCCCAATTTTTATTTTCACAAGGGTAACAGGAGAAATTGGACCCTAAGAGTTGTTGTCCAATTTGTCCTGAGTACGCTGGTACCCCACATGTGGGGGGGGACCACTGTTTGGGCACACGGTGGGGCTCGGAAGGGAAGTAGTGACGTTCTGGAATGCAGACTTTGATGGAATGGTCTGCGGGCGTCATATTGCATTTACAGAGCCCCTGATGTGCCTAAACAGTGGAAATCCTCCACAAGTGACCCCTTTTTGGAAACTAGACCCCCCAAGGAACTTATCTAGATGTGTGGTGAGCACTTTGAACCCCCAAGTGTTTCACTAAAGTTTATAATGTAGAGCCGTGAAAATAAAAAAATCATTTTTTTTCCACAAAAATGATCTTTTAGCTCCCAATTTTTATTTTCACAAGGGTGACAGGAGAAATTGGACCCTAAGAGTTGTTGTCCAATTTGTCCTGAGTACGCTGGTACCCCACATGTGGGGGGGACCACTGTTTGGGCACATGGTGGGGCTCGGAAGGGAAGTAGTGACGTTCTGGAATGCAGACTTTGATGGAATGGTCTGCGGGCGTCATATTGCATTTACAGAGCCCCTGATGTGCCTAAACAGTGGAAATCCTCCACAAGTGACCCTTTTTGGAAACTAGACCCCCCCAAGGAACTTATCTAGATGTGTGGTGAGCACTTTGAACCCCCAAGTGTTTCACTAAAGTTTATAATGTAGAGCCGTGAAAATAAAAAAATCATTTTTTTTCCACAAAAATGATCTTTTAGCTCCCAATTTTTATTTTCACAAGGGTAACAGGAGAAATTGGACCCTAAGAGTTGTTGTCCAATTTGTCCTGAGTACGCTGGTACCCCACATGTGGGGGGGGACCACTGTTTGGGCACACGGTGGGGCTCGGAAGGGAAGTAGTGACGTTCTGGAATGCAGACTTTGATGGAATGGTCTGCGGGCGTCATATTGCATTTACAGAGCCCCTGATGTACCTAAACAGTGGAAACCCCCAATTCGAATTCCAACCCTAACCCCAACACACCCCTAACTCTAGCCCTAACTCTAGCCCTAACCCTAGCCCTAACCCTAGCCCTAACCCTAGCCCTAACCCTAGCCCTAGCCCTAACCCTAGCCCTAGCCCTAACCCTAGCCCTAACCCTAGCCCTAGCCCTAACCCTAGACCTAGCCCTAGCCTGCCTACCTGCTTTTTTTTTCTTTACTTTTTTTTTTATTTTTGTGTTTTTTATTTTTTGTATTTTTGACTCATAGTAACGCCACTTCTCCTCTGATCTCACACTGGCAGATGATCAGAGGAGAAGCAGCGTTACTATGTGACAAGATCGCTGCCCGGCACATAGTAACGCCACTTCTCCTCTGATCTCACACTGACAGATGAGCAGAGGTGAAGCAGTGTTACTGTGTGACAAGATCGCTGCCTGACACAGCTGTGCCAGGCAGCAATCAGCTGTGCCAGGCAGCGATCTAGTCACACTGTAACGCTACTTCACCTCTGCTCATCTGTCAGCATGAGCTCAGAGGAGAAGTCGCATTATAATGAGGGAGATCGCCGGGAAACAAGCAGCTTTCCCAGCGAGCTCTCTCATTGGCTGCTGTGACGCGACGTCATCAGGACCTGAACCAATCAGGTCTCGATGACGTCGGGGGTCCCCGCATGCATTGTGCACCGGGATCCCCGCGTTATAAGGTATGAGGGGGTCCCGGGGGGCACAAAACCGCTGACAGTAGATAAACGTCGGCGCTGCACAAAGCCCAGCAAGCGCCGTTTATCTACTGTGGGCGGTCGCGAAGAGGTTAAATGTAATACCGCTCGATGTCTGTGTTGTGGCATGATTATGCATAATATGACCACATTCAGTTCAATTCAGAATAATAAGGTGTTTGATATAAAGTTTTCCCTGAATTGTAAAAGTAGTTTTGTGATATATCTGATAGAATGCGAATGTGGTTTACAGTATGTGGGTAAAACCACACAAGAACTGCATAACCGCATGAATTCGCACAGACACAATATAATTGAAGGTTTTATGTTCCATGGAGTATCAAAACATTGCACTATAAGACATGGGAAGAAACCATGTATTAAAGTGGCCCCAATTAATTATGTTTCAGAAGACACTGTGAACAGGAGTGTCATTCTGAGAAGAAAGGAAATTTACTGGATTCATAGGTTGCAGACTCTGCAACCATATGGTTTAAATGAAATATCTGACATCTTTAAATAATTTTGGTGCTCTGCATATTTGTCTGCTAAGGATTGGAGTAGTATTGACATCTGATAATTGTGTGATGTCCATGCTATAACATTACAGCAAGGGAATGATCATATCTCTAACATATAAAGAGATACAATCGGCGGTAATTTACTATGATTGGCATAGTTGGCTGGTGCCTTGAAAAGGAACTGACAGCTCTGGAGATGTGGAGCCTTTGGCTGAGAGAACAGAAAAGTTACTTGAGTCCAGAGCATGCGTCTGCTGTGTAGGATCAAATCCGCATAGGAGCACATACATTAATTAGTATATGATCATCTGCCTGAAATATAAGGAAAGTAAAAGTATAATATGTTAAATGAAGGGTTAATACTGAAAGGAAAATATAAGTGCGGTTATATAAGAGATTTGTGAATGTTGTTCTGCTAATTGATTTGATGTACCAAGAAATTTAGATTTTTATTGAGTATAATCATAATTTTATTATAATGTTTTACATTTTTTCTAGTGTGAAGCTTTACATATGTGTGTTTTTATAGGAGTGTGTTTTATAGATGAATTTTAGTGATTTTCGTGATTTTACATTATGTTGATAGTTATGTGTGAATTTTTTTAAGTGCAATGAGCATCTACATCACTTCCTGGGGGAGCTAGTATATAAGGAGAATGGAATGTGATGCCAGTGTAACTTTTGCTCCTGAGGAAGTGTACAGTGTGTACACGAAACGCGTAGAGTTTATGGAATAAAAAGAAAGTTATAATCACTGCTTGGTCCTTGGATTAACTCCTTGTGTACTTTGGACTGGAACAGCGCGATCCTGAAAGCCGGACTTCTCTCCTTCCTTATATGCAATTCTAGTGACCGGCTGATTGCTGCAGTTCATCGGATCCTACCCATTTGTGCTTATGGTTGTTGTGTTCCACACAACTGAACCAGGTGAGTGGATCCATATCTGTGAAACTTTTATATCATTGGATAAGACCCTATTGTGCGCTTCTGTCTCCCCCTTTTTTATACCTTGGAAACCGGCGTACACGCTGGTTTCCAAGATAAAAATAGGGTATCCAGGGGCCACGCGGCTCCTAGATACCCGATGTTTACCTTGGAAACCAGCGTGTACGCCGGTTTCCAAGGTAAATAGCGGGTATCCAGGAGTCGCGCGGCTCCTGGATACCGGACGTTGAAATTAGAAACCAGCGTCCAGCGTCGCTTGTCCTGATCGCTGGGGCTGTCTATTGTGACAGCTCACCAGCGATCAGCTTAACGATGTCAAAGCGATCCCATCATGTCGGATCGTTGGTGGGATCGCTGGGACATCGTTTAGTGTGACGGGGCCTTTAGGGAGAGTAGCACCTGGACGAACTCAATAGCGCAATCGTAATCTCTATGAGGCGGTAGAGCTTGTGACTCCACTTCTGAAAATACTTTCCAGTATTCCTGAATGGCTTCAGGTAGCTCATTTTTCACCACAGCAGCAATGTGCACATCACAACATTTCCCATAACACCCCTGACCCCAGGATCTTATCGTACTTGCCAACCAGTCCAGTACAGGATTGTGCATCTTTAACCAGGGTAACCCCAGGAAAACTGGAAAAGGCAATTTATCAAGTACAAACAAATCTAAAGATTCCTGGTGTTCCATATTCACAGTGAGTGGAAACCCGGTGACCTTTCGAGAAACGCACCCATGCTCTAGAGGAGTGTTATCAATCGCCACTACAGGAAAAGGGGATGGTAAAGGTACAGAATCAATCTTATACTTGTCCAGAAATTGTTGATCAATCAAATTAAGTGCAGAACCACAGTCCACCATCACTTGAAAATAAATAAAATGACCACGACAGGTAGAACTACCAGAAAAGGAAACTCCTGCGGACCATAAAAATGCAATATGAACAGAAGGATTACTCTGATTGACCTTTTTTTTCTCTTTTCCTGATTTATGCGTCCTTTACACTGCTTAATAAAATAACCAGTCTTACCACAATTAAGGCATAGCCCCTCAGAGAACCTTCTCTCCCTTTCCTGGGAATGAGAAGAAATCACCCCAAGTTGCATTGGTTCCCCATAGTCCATGGGGGTCTCTTGAGAGACAGGGTCCAGAGCAATTGAAACCTTCTCCTCATTCTGTCTATCTCTCAATCTTCTATCCACCTGGATAGCTAATTGTATGGCAGCCTCAAGTGTAGCAGGTTCAGGGTAAGCAATGAGTAAATCTTTAACCCTGTCATTCAAACCTGCTAAAAACTGACTCTTGAGTGCTGGATCATTCCAGCTGACTTCTGCAGATGTGGCACCCCAGAGTCTGGTTGCCATAGTGACATTGCCTCCCTCTAAGGGGTGATGTCATGCCTGGATGTAGAATGGGGGTCCCCATGCCAGGTAACACAGGTTACATGACAATTCCTGCTGCAGGTCAGAAAGGGAAGTTTCCTTATAAATTCTGGCCAGCAGGTGGGGTTAGTGAGTCAGTAAGAAGTCAGCTGAGAGAGTAAACAAGGGAGTTGTCATGAAAACGGGAGCAGCTGGAGCTCATGATAAGACAGTTAGAGACAGTTGAAGTTGGTCTGTGAAAAGGAAAGGGTCAGGAGTAGATACAAGAGGCTCTGGGAGGGAACTAAAATTGCATATAGCTGACCCCAGAGCGAAGCGCTGATATAAAAGGGATGCCAGAGTCCTCGGCTGGGCAGGAGCTGTGTGCCCTGATAGCCGAATCTGGAGTACAGGGGACTGCAAGTTCCTTGGACACACTGAATACCTGAAGGCACAGCAGCAGACCAAGAGCCCGGAGCTGACAGTGAAAAGCACAGTACCCGTGATATAGGCTCATGCTGTCGGTCATACAGGTTAGAGATCATCACGCAAGAGAGGGCCGCAGCTTAGCTACAAGCAGCAGGGACCCGAAAACAGCGCAGAAGGAAGGTCCCCAACCCCACCTGGCAGGGTGGATCCCCTGAATGCCTCCAGGCGAGCCGGACTCAATCCCTCATCTGTATGTGGTACCCCAGATGGCAACTACTTTCAAGTAAAAGGTAAAGACAACTGCACCTCTCTGTGTCCTTCACTTATTCTCTGCACCCCAACGTTCACCACCATCTGAACAATCAAATATATTTGCCCTGGGGCCCCTCTCTACCCATGGGGAGCTGAACCATCTTTGCTGTGTCACCATCAGCCCTAGAGGACCAAAACCGCAGGGTCGGCCACCCATTGCCGAACACCACGGGTGGTGTCACAATTAAACACCACATAACTATCCTCTATTTAATTACTGGCCGCCCAGGGCCACGGACCGGGTCATTGCCACGTGACATCCCCTTTTGAGAGCCTGACCGGCACGGTACCGAGTAACCTAAGGCCCTGCGGGGTGCTCCAACTGGTGTCACGAACAGGATTATCGAGCCTGGCAAAGCTGGGTTCAGTGTGCCATAGACTTTATTAAATTGAGTGCTAGAGACTTTAATGAGCTTTCAATTCACCGCCATAACTGCGTCACACAGTGCGTGCGAGCAGAGAGGGGCGTGCCATCGTGGGCGGAGCCAGTAATAGAGCACGACGCGAAGCCCTGCCCGCGCTCTGACGTCAGTGGTCGAAGTGAAGCTGGAGCTGCACTCTATTGTGAGCGATTGAAAAGCAGGAAGATCCGATTTGGAGACCAGGAGCAGCTCAATCCAGCCCGTCAGAGATCAGCTGTTGACAACGGTAAAGGTAAACGGAGCTTGGCTGAGGTTCACTGAGGAAGGAAGAAAATGCCCAGCTCAGATGGAGATTCAGCGGCGGTCGTAGCCGCAGCCTCCATAATGCAGCTATCAATGCCATATATACCAGGAGCGGCCTGGTTACCGCAGTACAGTCGCACACCCTGAGCAATTTTAAGGAAAGACTATGTAGTTTGTTCAAAGTGTACCCCCTGTTTGACAGCCAAAAAGTCAGCATCCTCATTGGCCAGTTAACTAGTGCAGCCCAGAGGGAAGTAAAGTCCTGGCCGGACACTGATAAAGGAACTGTCAAACAAATCTTAGTCAGAATGAAGGACACTTTTGACACCCTTTCTGCAGCAGAGATACAAATGAGATTCTTTGGGTGCAAACAAAGGGTGCAGGACAGTATACGGGACTATGCTCTTAACATTCAGGAGTTGCTACGGCCCGCAAAGCAGGTTGACCCTGAGAGCGTGCAAGATGAAGATAGATTACTAACGGAGCAATTTATAGAGGGACTCCAATATAACAATCAAGGACACAGCTGCGCATAATGGCCGTACAAAATCCTGATTTGGACTTTGCACACTTTAAGGATAGAGCCATCCGAGTGCTGCGTGAACCAAATCCTAGCGGCACAGAGCCCTCTAGGCATCCAGCAATTACATACCAGCAGGAGGCAGAATCCTTTCCCCAGAGCCCTATTGAGACTGACACGCCGGCCCAAGATGATGACTCTGCCGCAGACCTACTGTACGTCTCCAAGTCAAGGAACTAACCAAAAGTGCGGCTGCACTCACAAAAACTGTGCAGTCCCCGGTCCCTACAAGTGGCTCCAAAGAAAAAGATCCAGTTGGCTTCCAGTTCAGATGATGTCCAGTGGTGACAGCAAAGGAGAATCCCACTGACCAGAGGGAGAGATAGCGATTGTTACAACGAGGACGGAGAGCCCATCTGTCGCCGCTGCAGCAAGGCAGGACACATAGCAAGATTCTTTTATTTAAACAAGCAACCCCTGGGGCAAAGAGCCAACCCTCAGGAGTAAGATGACCAGGCCCACCAAATTGGCGAGACAAGTACGTAGGAGGACGGCCAGTCCTGCCCGTCATGATTGACGGCTTTCCGATGAACGCTTTACTGGACACCAGCTCCCAGGTGACAACAATGCCATATGTTCTCTTTAAGCAGTACTGGGCTGACTCAGACATTACTCACAGCCCAGATAAAAACATTGCCATCCTTGCCATCAATGGTCAGCCCTTGCCTCAGATGGGAAATAAAGAGGTGACCATTAAGATTGGTCGAGTAGAATTGCAGTCGCAAGGTTTAATTATAGTTGATATTGACAAACGAGAATGCCATCCTATGATCACTTTAGGCACTAATGTAATTGAAAATTGTTTTGGAGAAATTATTGCTTTATTACAACAAGTAGTCGAGACCGCCAGCTCCAGTCAGCAACGGGTCCTGCAAAAGGAGATCAGAGCCCTGATGCAGAGACAACAGGTAGAGCTGTCTGGTGGAGAAGTTGGCAGTGTCAGAGTAAGTGATCCTTTCCCCATTGCAGTACCTCCCAGAAGTGAAATGCTAATTTGGTGTCAGGCAGCAATAGGCCTCAGGGGTCAAGATTACCAAGCCATGGTAGAACCCATGTACTCTGATAGTAGGCCCACTATTCTGACAGCCAGAGGGGTAGTTGATGTCCGCAAGGGGAGAGTACCAATACGCATCTTAAATTGCGGGGAGAGAGAGGTCCATTTACCCCGGTATGCCACCCTTGCTAAGCTGTTCACTGTCAGTAGCAATGCAATAGAGGCAGCAGAACCCTTGCTTCCGTCCGACAAGGTGGAAGACAATGGCTCTCAAGGGCAGCAGGAGGATTGGTGTCAGCAGCTACACGTAGGCACTGACTCCACTCCTTCGCACCAAAAGCATGGGGCTTACCGGTTGGCTCGAGAATTTGAACAGGTCTTCAGCAAACATCTTCTAGACTTTGGGCAGGCAAAAGGGGTCCAACACCATATCCCCACTGGAGATCATCCACCCATTAAAGAGAGGTACCGGCCTGTACCCCAGCACACTATCAATGTGCCAAGGGTATGTTACGGGAGATGAAGGAGGCTGGGGTAATCAGAGATAGTTGTAGCCCCTGGGCAGCTCCATTAGTCCTCGTTAAAAAGAAAGATGGTACTATGAGAATGTGTGTAGACTACAGGTGGATTAACAGCATTACACATAAGGATGCTTACCCATTACCAAGAATTGAGGAATCACTAGCTGCACTGAGAACCGCTAACTATTTCTCTACCTTAGATTTCACCAGTGGGTATTGGCAGGGTCCTGTGGCAGAGGCAGACAAAGAGAAGACAGCATTTACAACAACAATGGGCCTCTTCGAGTTTAACTACATGCCGTTCGGGCTCAGCAATGCGCCAGGAGCATTTCAGCGGTTAATGTACATTAAAACTTTGAAACCGTTCTGCTGTACCTGTGTGGGGAAGGTGACTTGACGGACAGACTTGACTGGAAGTAGGAAGGAACGGTTGGTGCACTATGGACGGAGATTGACAAGGACAGCAGGGTGATAGCTGGGAAAGACGTTCCCGAGCCCCGAGCCACCCCGCCCGGCGGCGCCACGTCCGGTGTCGCCGGTGTGGGACCAGCCCACGGCCGACGCCGCTGTGTTCCACCTGCCAGCAGCGGCCTATCCCCTGAAGCCGGCCGCCACTCCGCCCCGTCCACGACTCCGGTTGCAGCCTGCCCCGCGGCCGCATCTGCGTCACCCCCGGAGTCGGCTATGGCCTGCTTGTCGGGCCCTGCGGCCTATCCACCGGGACCCGGGGCTGCCCCTGCCCGCCGCCTGGCCCCAGCAGCTGCTGGGTTGCCGGAATCTGCGTCCGCCTCTGCTCCGCTCTCAACCCTGGCCGTGTCCCGCCCACCGGACTCCGGGGCCAGGGAGCAGGAGGTCTGGAACCTGCTCCATGAGAGAGGGGAGGCTGGCATGGCGGCTTCACGGTCTATGGGGCAGCTCGTGTACACCAACCTGGAGAAGGGATACGGGTTCATTCGGGACCACGCAACCGGCCAGAAGGTGTACATCAATGTGACCTCCATCCGTCACAGCCAGGCGTTGTGAGAGGGGGACCTGGTATCGTACTAAAAGGAGTACTGTCCCCGCGGCTACTACGCGGCAGCCGTAGTCACTGAACCCGAAGACCATGAGCCCCATAAAAGGACCCCTAGAGACACTCCCTGCATCCCGGGAGCCCCACGGCTGTGGGGCCCCTTGCTACCGGCTATCAGGAGATGGCCCGGACTGTTGGGATTTCGCTGCACCGTTGTGCAGGCCACGAGGACAGTTTTTCGTCCAGGTTAAAAAGAATGTTTTTATTGTTTGACCTTTTTCTCCTGACATAGCGGGGATGTGGGGGAGAAGATACTAATGCTAAAGGGAGGGGGAGTATTTATATTCTGTTTTAAGCAAAGATGTTGTGAGAAAATGTTGTGTGGAAAAAAAAAAGAGGAAAACGGAAAAGAACAACAAAGAAAAAAGAAAAGGAGGTTACTCCAGTTGAGTGACTCCTGTTGTTATTAAAGGAAAAGTAACAGTATGTTAAAGTTGATTTAATGAGTAGTGTGCTTAAAAAAAAAATGTGTGTAACAGGTTCCGGGTACGAGGTAGATGTGACGAAGACGCCGACCATGACTCTTTTTTAAGTGAAGGATGAAGAGACGAAGAACATTGAACCAGATAGTGGTCCGTCAGTCAGGTCCTCAACACCACGGACACCCCAAAAGGACGGGCGGGCACCAGTGATGACCTGGTAGGCAACAGGCCTCAGTCCTGGCATTCCAGACAGCTGAAGGTAGTAGAAGGGGAGAGCAGTGGGAGGTACACGCCGTAGAGTAGTCCGGGTGGACCTCGCCAACCTGAAAGAAGTTGTCACGTGGCGTGCACGCCGGTGGGTAGCAGAAGGCTGCTCGGAGCATGGTGCTCCCGGTTTGGTTTGGCCCCCGTGGGCAGCGGGTTTGGCCCAACGACCAGTCCAACTACAGACTGTGGACAAGCTTCAGGACGACGTAGGTAGGGAGCACGATTGTCGGGACGACAATGGACAAAGGAAGGGGGAGTGTGGGGAAGGTGACTTGACAGACAGACTTGACTGGAAGTATGAAGGAACGGTTGGTGCACTATGGACGGAGATTGACAAGGACAGCAGGGTGATAGCTGAGAAAGACAGACAGGAGAGTGCAGTACCTAGAAATGACCACAAGATTGCAGGGGGGAGTAGTTCAGGACTCAACAGCAGCTTAGGGCTTGAGAAACGCTTAGTCATGGGGGGTGGGGAGATAGGAACCCAGGAGGTGAATTCCCGGTGAGAGAGGGGATAAATAGGACTGGTTGGGGTTCCAGGCAGGTTAGTCCCGGGAGGAGCTCGGCAGAAGATGGAGAAGAGTGAAGAGCTCGTCTAGGGGACTGACAGGAAAGAGACAGTCAGGGGGGGCCCTGACCCGACGGACTGCAGGACAGACGAGGCCTCGGGGGTACCGATTGAACGACGACCTCGGGCAGGTGAAGCGCTGGTGGTAGATTGGTCTAGGACAGCCCCAGCGAAAGATCCGCGAGGGATGTTACTTCGAATGAAGGAAAGGTGCAGGTACCCGGGCCTGGAGACGGAGAACTGTAAAGAACTGCGGTGTGTGGTTGTGGTCGCCAGGAGGACGACGAATAAAATCCGGAACTGTTGCAACTGAAGTCTGCCTCTGTCTTGTCCTTGCTTTGCCTGGTGCCTGTGTCGTCCGGACGTGGTAAGCAGTGGACCACCCCCCAATTCCGGTCCCTACCACACCTGGATGACATCATCATCTTCTCTAAAACCTACGAAGACCATTTGAAGCACCTAGCCAAGGTATTCGAAGCCCTGTCCAACTTTGGCGTGAAAGTAAAGCTGTCCAAATGTCAACCCAAGGTGCAGTATCTAGGCCATATGGTAAGTGCGGAAGGTGTGGCACCCAACCCTGACATAGTCACCGTTATCTGGGACTGGCAAAGACCCAGCACTATTCATGAAGTAAGGCAGTTTCTTTGGTTAGTAGGCTACTACCGAAGATTTATCAAGGACTTCACCAAAATAGCTGCACCCCTGCAAGATCTTCTAGTGGGCCAACCCAAGAAGGCCAAGAACAAGAGTCCTCCGTTCAAGTGGAACAAAAGGATAGAAGAGTTCTTCATCAGGTTGAAATTGGCCCTCACGGGAGATGAGGTCCTGGCCTACCCTGACTATGGCCAAACATTTGAACTTTACACTGACGCCAGCAACGTGGGATTGGGAGCAGTGCTGTCACAAGTGCAGAAAGGCAGAGAGAGAGAGTGATTGCCTATGGCAGCAGGAAGCTTCGTCCCACAGAGAGGAACCCCGACAACTACAGTTCCTTTAAACTGGAGTTCCTCACCATAGTCTGGGCAGTAACAGAGCGCTTCAAGCACTACTTGGCTTCAGCAAAGTTCACCATCTACACAGACAATAATCCGTTAATCCACCTTGAAACGGCAAAGCTAGGGGCACTTGAGCAGCGATGGATGGCTCGGCTGTCCAACTATGAGTTTACCATCAAGTACCGAGCAGGACATAAGAACGCGAATGCTGGTGCGCTGTTCAGGATGCCCAATTCACCAGACGGGGGAGAAGATCCAGAGGATCTCGAAGACATCGAGTTACCAGCCTTCCACCGTCCAGTTGCAGCCCAGCGCTCCAAGGGGTGAGGAATAAGCACTAAATCGTACGAGAGGTAATGTTGAATCCATTACCCCATCATGAGTGGGCAGAGACGCAAGATAGTGACCCAGATGTGCGCCTAGTAAAGGAATTGCTGACACAAGCTGATTCACACCCTGGTCCAGATGACCCACAGGAAGCAGTTATGGAAGGAGAGAGGCAAGCTGTTCATCTACGCGGGTAAGCTGTGTTGGAGGAACATCAACTCGCGCACACACGAACTGGTCTGGCAGGTGGTAGTCCCGAAGCAGGATGCGCCAATGGTCTTGGAGGCGTACCACGATGGAGCAGGATACTTCGGGTGGAAGAAGTTGGAGGTCCTACTTCGTGAAAGATTCTACTGGGTTGGCATGAGGGGAGCCATTGAGAAGTGGTGCCGAGAATGTGGCCCATGCAACCTGCGCAGGAAGGATCATAACAGCCAGCGATCCCCATTACAGCCGATCATCACGAAACAGCCACTTGAACTGGTATCCTTGGATCATGTAACATTAACTCTGTGTAGGAATGGCTACACCTATGCTCTGACCATTGTTGACCATTACTCAAGGTTTTTGGTAGTCGTGCCTGTTAAAGACCAAACAGTGAAGACAGCAGCCAAGGTATTTCAACAACACTTTTGTCGACCGCACGGAGGTAGAAGTGTTCCAGGAGTTCTGTAACATGTACGGTTGCAAGAAAATCAGGACGACGCCGTACCATCCACAGACAAATGGCATGTGTGAGAAGATGAACCAGGTGGTAATTGACTTGAAGACCTTACCTCTGGAAGAACGAAATCAGTGGCCAGACAAGCAGGCCCGGATTGGTAATATACCGAACCGGGCAGATTCCCGGTGGGCCGGTGGCTCTGAACTAGGAAATGGGCCGCCGGCCCTTTAAAACCTTTGACTAGGCTCTGTGTGCGCGCTCCCTCTCATCGAATGCGCTGACAAGGGCCGCATCTGCCGGCGTCAGTGCGTGAGCGTGCCCCACGTCCGTGACTGTGCGCCGCTGCTGCCCTCCTCAGTGCAGGCAAGCGGGAGAGCTCGCGCCGCACACTGGACCTTGTCAGAAGTTTGAAAAGGCCGCCGCAGCAGCACGCACAGGACTCCTGCCTCTCTGTCTGATGCTGGAAAGTACCAGCATCAGAGAACAGTGGAGAGAGCCAGCAGCACGCAGGATTAAAGGTAGTACCTGCCTGTGAGTTCTGTGCTTCCAGGGAGAGCTAGGGAAGCAGCTCAAGCCAGCAAGGTGACATCGTCTTCTGCTCTGATCTGCATCGGGGGAGGTGAGGGGACAGAGCTGCTGTGAGCACTAGAACCTGAGGAGCTGCATATGGACATCAGCCTCCTCTGCACCACAGAAGAGAGAGTGTGTGTAAGTAATACTTGTGTGTGGTATCTGTAGTATGTAAGTGTGTAATGCTTGTCTGTGCGGTATCTGTAGTGTGTGTGTGTGTGCGGTATCTGGTGTGTGTGCGCGGTATTTGTAGAGTGTGTGTGTGCGCGGTATCTGTAGTGTGTGTGTGTGTGCGGTATCTGTAGTGTGTGTGTGTGCGGTATCTGTAGTGTGTGTGTGTGCGGTATCTGTAGTGTGTGTGTGGGGTATCTGTAGTGTGTGTGTGCTGTAGCTGTAGTGTGTGTGCTGTAGCTGTAGTGTGTGTGTGTGCTGTAGCTGTAGTGTGTGTGTGTGCGGTATCTGTAGTGTGTGTGTGTGTGTGTGTGCGGTATCTGTAGTGTGTGTGTGTGTGTGTGCGGTATCTGTAGTGTGTGTGTGTGTGCGGTATCTAGTGTGTGCGCGGTAGCTGTAGTGTGTGTGTGTGTGTGCGGTAGCTGTAGTGTGTGTGTGTGTGCGGTAGCTGTAGTGTGTGTGTGTGTGCGGTAGCTGTAGTGTGTGTGTGTGTGCGGAATCTGTAGTGTGTGTGTGTGTGCGGTATCTGTAGTGTGTGTGTGTGCGGTATCTGTAGTGTGTGTGTGTGCGGTATCTGTAGTGTGTGTGTGTGCGGTATCTGTAGTGTGTGTGTGTGCGGTATCTGTAGTGTGTGTGCGGTATCTGCAGTGTGTGTGCGGTATCTGTAGTGTGTGTGCGGTATCTGTAGTGTGTGTGTGTGTGTGCGGTATCTGTAGTGTGTGTGTGTGTGTGTGCGGTATCTGTAGTGTGTGTGTGTGTGTGCGGTATCTGTAGTGTGTGTGTGTGTGTGCGGTATCTGTAGTGTGTGTGCGGTATCTAGTGTGTGCGCGGTAGCTGTAGTGTGTGTGTGTGTGCGGTAGCTGTAGTGTGTGTGTGTGTGCGGTATCTGTAGTGTGTGTGTGTGTGCGGTATCTGTAGTGTGTGTGTGTGCGCGGTATCTGTAGTGTGTGTGCGCGGTATCTGTAGTGTGTGTGCGCGGTATCTGTAATGTGTGTGCGCGGTAGCTGTAGTGTGTGTGTGTGTGTGTGTGTGTGTGCGCTGTAGCTGTAGTGTGTGTGTGTGTGTGCGGTAGTGTGTGTGTGTGTGCGCTGTAGCTGTAGTGTGTGTGTGCGGTATCTGTAGTGTGTGCGCGGTATCTGTAGTGTGTGTGTGTGTGTGTGTGTAATGTGTGTGCAGTGAGGACATTCATTGTATGTGGGCTGGTGAATTTTTTTTGTGCCAGGGCTGCTTTTTGGTCCCAGTCCGGCCCTGCAGACAAGTTACCAGATCTGGTAGATCTATATAATCATATACCGGTAAACTCCACCAATTGCACTCCGGCCTACCTGATGAGAGCAAGACCTGGCAAGTTACCCATTGATTTGGACATGGGAGTCTTAACACCTGAGACGACATCACCAGATGCAGACTGGGATACGGAGCGGCAGCAACAATACCGCAAAGTGCAAGAATGTGTGGAGGAAAGTTTGTCCCAGGCAAGACAGAGGCACAAAGGAATTACAATCAACATGCCCCTGCAGTTCCCTTGACACCAGGAGAACAAGAAAGAGACGAGTTCACAAACTAGATGACCAGTGGGAGGCAGAGCCATACACCGTTATACCTTCAGACTTTAATAACACCAAGGTATGCCTCATCAGCAAGGATGGAGGAGAAACCTCAGAGGCAGTCTCAAGAGATCATCTAAAGGTGTGCCCTGATCAACTGAAAGACAAAGAGGAAGTCCAAAACACCCCACGGCACACAGTAGAGGTGGAAGAGAAGATCCAAACTATCCTTGGAGAATTTCCTCGGACGTGGACACAAGTGAATCAGGCTATCGTAGTAACAGTCTTAACCTTTCACTAACCTACTGCACCGGATGAAGCAGAGACTCTTAATGAAACGGCTCCAGTAAGAGATGCCACATCTGCAGTGGAATGTGGAAATCTGTCCCCTGCTAGCGGCAAATCTATCAGTCTCATGGTGAGTGTAAGAGTCAGGAGAAGGCAATCCAGATTACCAATATTACACAAGTCCACTTATAGCATAGTGACTAGTGCACCAGCAGTAGACATTAGAGAACAGGTCAGGTCATCGGAGATACCTGTACTGCGTAGATCCGCTCGTAGTACCAGAGGTCAGATCCCTGTTCGTTATAGAGAATACTTAATGTAAATAAGTTAATAAGAATGTACAGTTGTAACCGTTAAGCATGAGAGCCTTCAGAGACTTACTGTATGAACTTTTTAAGTATTCGTAATAACCAGTTGAAGGACAATTGGGCCACAGGACTATGTGTGGTCAGAACTTTATTTGTAAATAGTTACCCCAATTTGGCCTTGAAAATACGCCACCGGCATGGCTGAAAAACCAGGCCCATCTACAGAGTGCCCTGTAGCCACACCCAGGGATGACACACAAAGTGGGCTAAGGTGGTTCCCACCAACCAAACCCCAGGTACAAGGACAAAGACAAATTCCTGGATGGCAGCGTAAGGACTGGTCGCTGCAGTAACTGTGTTATTGTTTCTTTTTCTTTTCTGGTTTTGATAATTTTTACATTTTTAAGACTTTGTAGATTTTCATTTATTGTTGTTGTTAACAGTTCTTGTTATGTTACCTCAGTCCAGGAGTACTGAATTTCACTGAGGGGGAATGTGGCACCCCAGTCTATGGTTGCCATAGTGACATTGCCTCCCTCTAAGGGGTGATGTCATGCCTGGAGGCAGGAGGGGGGTCCTCATGCCATGTAACACAGGTTACATGACAATTCCTGCTTCAGGTCATTAAGGGGAGCTTCCTTATAAATTCTGGCCAGCAGGTGGGGTTAGTAAGTCAGTAAGAAGTCAGCTGAGAGAATAAACAAGGGAGTTGTCATGGAAATGGGAGCAGCTGGAGCTCATGACAAGACAGTTAGAGACAGTTGATGTTGGTCTGTGAAGAGGAAAGGGACAGGAGTAGAGACAAGAAGCTCTGGGGGGAACTAAAATTGCGTATAGCTGATCCCAGAGCAAAGCGCTGATATAAAAAGGGATGCCAGAGTCCTTGGCTGTGCATGAGTTGTATGCCCTGACAGCCAAATCTGGAGTACAGGGGACTGCAAGTTCCTTGGACACACTGAATACCTGAAGGCATGGCAGCAGACCAAGAGCCCGGAGCTGACAGTGAAAAGGACAGTACCCGTTAGAGTTGAGCGACTTTGGTCGGCTCGGGTTTCATGAAACAAAATTTGTTTCAAATGAAACTGGTCCGACTAGGGCAAAAAAGTCGGAGTTTCATCCGAAACCTGACCCCAATGCAAGTCAATGGGAAATAAAAGTCGGCATTGAGCGGATGACCCGTGATATAGGCTCACGCTGTCAGTCATACAGGTTAGAGATCATCACGCAGAGAGGGCTGCAGCTTAGCTACAAGCAGCAGGGACCCGAAAACAGAGCGCAGAAGGAAGGTCCCTAACCCCACCTGGCAGGGTGGATCCCCTGAATGCCTCCAGGTGAGCCGGACTCAATCCCTCATCTGTATGTGGTACCCCACATTGCAACTACTTTCAAGTAAAAGGTAAAGAAAACTGCACCTCTCTGTGTCCTTCACTTATTCTCTGCACCCCAACGTTCACCACCATCTGAACAATCAAATATATTTGCCCTGGGGCCCCTCTCTACCCATGGGGAGCTGAACCATCTTTGCTGCGTCACCATCAGCCCTAGAGGACCAAAACCGCAGGGTCGGCCACCCATTGCCGAACACCACGGGTGGCGTCACAATTAAACACCATATAACTATCCTCTATTTAATTACTGGACGCACAGGGCCACGGACCGGGTCATTGCCACCATGACATCCCCTTTTGAGAGCCTGGCCGGCCCGGTACCGAGTAACCTAAGGCCCTGCTGGGGGCTCCACAGACCATCGTCTGAACTGGGTACAATATCTCTCAGCGTTGTCAGAACCCTGTTTCAGCCGTCTGAGTTTTGCCTCGGCTGTAGTGACCCGATCAGGGTCATCATATAATACCCCCATAGCAGAAAAATGCTACTCACATCAAACAAGGGTCATCCGGACGCAATGAAAATGCCCAAACTTGCGGCTCACCTCGCAATAACTACATAATAATCCCCACACGCAGTAATTAAGCCCCTGAAGACCTGGGTCTAAGCCGAAAATAGAGCAAACATTCATTTTTAAATGAAAAAAATTCCTGCCGCTTACCGGAAAAACATTCAGGCAAACCCACCTTACGTTCCTCAGGGCGGATTCCAGGGCAATTACGTGCTGTTGTCAGCTGGCAACTTCCAACATTAGCACTTGCAGGCGTTGAGCGAGATGCTGAACGCTGTACATATTGCAAAAATCCGGGAGGGTTTTTTTATATATATACTTTCTCTGGCTGGACAAACTGACCCTGCACTATGACTAGGCTGATACCCTACGATGGAGTGGGCGACCTATTCCTTGCGAATACACTGAGTGCAGAATTATTAGGCAAGTTGTATTTGAGAGGATTCTTTTCATTATTGAACAACAACTAAGTTCTCAATCAACCCAAAAGACTCTTAGATATCAAAGCTTAATATTTTTGGAAGTTGGAGTGTTTTTTTATAGATTTGGCTATCTTAGGAGGATATCTGTTTGTGCAGGTAACGATTACTGTGCAGATTTATTAGGCAACTTAATAAAAACCAAATATATATCCATCTCACTTGTTTATTTTCACCAGTTAAACCAATGGAGCAACATAAAATTTAGAAATAAACATTTCTGACTAGTGTTGAGCATTCCGATACCGCAAGTATCGGGTATCGGCCGATATTCGCTGTATCGGAATTCCGATACTTAGTTCCGATACTTTTTTCATATCGAATACCGGAATCGGAAGTTCCCATAATGCTAGGAGCCCGCTCGATTTGATTCAGCCAATGGGGATCCTCAGAAGTGTGGGCACATCCTGTTAGGCAGGTAGGCATGTTAACTACTGGCATGGCTGTGACTGACTGCTGAAATGATGTCATGATGCACTATAAAAAGCACTGCAGCCGCCATTTCTGGTCACTCTGCTGTGAATTCAGTTAGGGACAGGCTGCTGTTGAAGACTGTGAGGGACAGTTAGAAATAGCGATCATCAAAAATATCTATTGCTCTACCCAGACTACATAATCCACCACTGTAGCATTTTTGTAGCCCAGCAGCGCTGTTTTAATAGCTGTCTGCAAGGGCTGTGTGAGTGCAGACGCACGCTGTGTAGTGTGTCCTGCAGGCACGTCTGCTTGTAGGCTGCCCAGCGTGTGTCTCTGCCTCATACACATTTTTCTTTTATTGCTGCTTTTTTTTTCTCCTCTATAGTGTGCTTCCATACGTATCCATATACTTTGGTTGCAAACACTAAAGGAGTGGACAGCGGAGCCTTTCAGCAGCCTTTCAGTGCTATAGCCCATTTCTCTGCACTGTTTTTGGCTGTCTGATAGGTCTCTCTGTGTGTGAGTGCAGCTCACGTTGCAGTGTGTTCTACAGCCACCGCTAGCTGTAGTCCACTCAGCGTGCGTCACAGCCTCATACATAGTCATTTTTTTGCAGCTAATTTAGCCAGATTTTTGCTCCTATATTAGTGTGCTTCCAACCGCATCCATTGTCATTGGTTGGTTGCAAACACTATATAGGATTAGATAGAGGAGCCTTTTTGCTGGCTTGTGCCCTTCAGGGCCAGCCAGACTAGTATCACCCTATTTTTTGGAGCCTCATCATTTGCATTGTAGGTTAGCTTCCTGCATTGTAATCGCTCCAAAAAGTTTGTGATACTATAGCTTTCAAACTTTGGTCACATCCTTTTCTTCCCCCCCCAAAAAAAAAGAGGAAATAAAGTTCACCAAACACTCCACTTTACAGTTGTCTAGGCCACATTAGATCATATTAAGGTGTAGTACACACACTCCTAGCCAAATTAGTGTTTCTTAAACTGGTTAGCAGGTGTTCAGGAATAAGAACACTAAGCCACCCCTTTTTTACTTTTCTGCCTATCTTTATCAGTCTACCAAGATGAAGAAGGCAGGGAGTAAGGCACGTGGTCGTGGCCGTGGAGTTTCAGCAGGGAGAGGATGGGGGGATTCAGCAGGGAGAGGACGTGGGGATTCGGTGTCTGCTGCGGCCACCAGTGACCCGGCATCCCCCACTTTTACCAGGCAACAGTCCTTCATGTGCAGCTTTGTAGGACCTCGCCGTACCCCACTGCTGCGTGACGAACAAATTGAAGCCGTTGTCGGATGGATGGCAGCTAACGCATCCACTTCAATGACTTCCGCATCATCCCAAGGCCAGAGCACTGAAGAGCAACCATCTGTCTCTTCACCACCTGAAATTGCCCAGGCAGTCTGAGAGCCCTGGACAGGAGCCATCTCAATCATTACTTCTGTTCTCAGAATCTGTTGGCTTGGAAAGAGGTGGCCAGCCAAGCAGCATTCTAGAGCGTGAAGAAGAGGGAGTATGCAGTGATGCGCAACTGCTTTGTCCCTCTGAATCTGAAGAGGCGGGTGGGCCAGTGCCTATTGTCAGCACACCTCAGTGCTCATCTGATGATGATGAGACTCAGTTGCCAATTTCTGGTGCGTACGGTGCTGGCGAGACAACCCAGGACCAGCCGGTGCTTGAAGAGGAGAGTGGAGATGATGAGGTCCTTGACCCATCATGGCGTCAGCCACAGGAAGGTGGTGGGAGCAGCTCTGAGGAAGAGATTCCCCGAACGGAAAAAAGAGGAGGGAGAGGGCGGGGGCAGACTTGGTTGCCTGTAGCCTCCACTTTGGCACCCGTGAGGAGCAATCCTCTTCCAAAACGGGCGCTCCCAGGACTTGCAGTGCTGATCCCCTGCTGTGTGTATGGCAAAGTGTCCTGCTCCCTCCACAGTCAAACAACCTCAGATTTACACCTGGCTCCAAGTAGGCCTCGGCCTACTACCTGATTTTCCCTGGGCTCCGACACCTCCAGTTGGTGCTCAGAAGTGCTGTCCGTACAGACAAAACACTCGCTCATGTGTAAGTGGGGTTCGGTAACGTCAGCTGATCCCCTGCTGTGTGTACGGCAAACTCTTCTGTTGCCTACAACTTCTGACTACCTCTGATTTAATATGTTCTCTGATTTGCCCTCTGTCTCCACTCTGTTTTGAGTATTTCCTCCGGCCTACAACACCGCCTGTTTCTGCTCTCAAGTGCCGTCTGCACAATCCACACTTGTTCCTGTGTTACCTGGGTCCTGTAACATCTGCTCATCTCCAGAGGTGAGCACGGCAATGTCTCCTGCTTTGTCTACATTCCCACTACTTGTAGTGGAAATGTGGACAGAGCAGGAGACATTGCCTGACTCACCTCTAGGGAGAAGCTGCTGTTACAGAACCCCAGTAACACAGGAACAAGTGTGGGTTGTGCAGACGGCATTTCAGAGCAGCAACTGGCGTGGTTGGAAGCCAGAGGAAATACTTGAAACAGAATGAAGACAGAGGCCTAATTGGAGTACGTTGACAGTTAGTAGTAGTCTAGAAACAATCGCAAACTGCCACCAAGTAGGCCTCGGCCTACTACCTGATTTTCCCTGGGCTCCGACACCGCCAGTTGGTGCTCAGAAGTGCTGTCCGCACAGACAAAACACTCGCTCATGTGTAAGTGGGGTTCGGTAACGTCAGCTGATCCCCTGCTGTGTGTATGGCAAAGTGTCCTGCTCCCTCCACAGTCAAACAACCTCAGATTTACACCTGGCTCCAAGTAGGCCTCGGCCTACTACCTGATTTTCCCTGGGCTCCGACACCGCCAGTTGGTGCTCAGAAGTGCTGTCCGCACAGACAAAACACTCGCTCATGTGTAAGTGGGGTTCGGTAAAGTCAGCTGATCCCCTGCTGTGTGTATGGCAAAGTGTCCTGCTCCCTCCACAGTCAAACAACCTCAGATTTACACCTGGCTCCAAGTAGGCATCGGCCTACTACCTGATTTTCCCTGGGCTCTGACACCGCCAGTTGGTGCTCAGAAGTGCTGTCCGCACAGACAAAACACTCGCTCATGTGTAAGTGGGGTTCGGTAACGTCAGCTGATCCCCTGCTGTGTGTATGGCAAAGTGTCCTGCTCCCTCCACAGTCAAACAACCTCAGATTTACACCTGGCTCCAAGTAGGCCTCGGCCTACTACCTGATTTTTCCCTGGGCTCCGACACCGCCAGTTGGTGCTCAGAAGTGCTGTCCGCACAGACAAAACACTCGCTCATGTGTAAGTGGGGTTCGGTAACGTCAGCTGATCCCCTGCTGTGTGTATGGCAAAGTGTCCTGCTCCCTCCACAGTCAAACAACCTCAGGTTTACACCTGGCTCCAAGTAGGCCTCGGCCTACTACCTGATTTTCCCTGGACTCCGACACCGCCAGTTGGTGCTCAGAAGTGCTGTCCGCACAGACAAAACACTCGCTCATGTGTAAGTGGGGTTCGGTAACGTCAGCTGATCCCCTGCTGTGTGTACGGCAAACTCTCCTGCTGCCTCCAAATTCAAGCAACGTCTTATCTTAAACTGCCTCCAAGTAGGCCTCAGCCTACAAAATGACTATCCCTGAGCTCCAACATCGTTAGTTGTTGTTCGGAAGTGCTGTCCACACAGAAAAAAACACTCGTTCATGTGAAAGTGGGGTTCGGTAACGTCAGCTGATCCCCTGCTGTGTGGAGGGCAAAGTGTCCTGCTCTCTCCAAAGTCAAAATACCTCAGCTTTACACCCGGCTCCTAGTAGGCCTCGGCCTGCACCCTGATTGTCCCTGGGCTCCAACAACGCTAGCTGGTGCTCGGAAGTGCTGTCCACACAGAAAAAAACACTCGTTCATGTGAAAGTGGGGTTCGGTAACGTCAGCTGATCCCCTGCTGTGTGGAGGGCAAACTGCTGCTGCCTCCAAATTGTAACTACTTCAGATTTAAACATTCTCTCCAACACCGCCAGTTCCTGCTCACAGTTGCCGTCCATGCATTCCACATGTGTTCCTGTGTTCCTGGTGTTCTGTTACATGAGCAGATCCCCCAATGTGTGTCCGGCACTGTCTCCTGCGCTGTCCACCTTCCCACTGCAAGCGGTGGGAATGTGGACAGAGCAGGAGACAGTGGCAGACACACATCAGGGGATCTGCTGACATTACAGAACCCCAGTAACACAGGAACACGTGTGGATTGGGCAGACGGCTACTGTACGAATAAACTGGCGGTGTTGGTGGTCAGGTGAAATCCTGGAAACAGAGTGGAGACAGATGCCTAATTGGAGCACGTTGACAGTCTGTTGTAGCCTACAAACAATCTAAAACTGCCACCAAGTAGGCCTCGGCCTGCATTCTGATTGTCCCTGGGTTCCAACAACGCTAGTTGGTGCTCGGAAGTGCTATCCACACAGAAAAAAACACTTGTTCATGTGAAAGTGGGGGTCAGTAACGTCAGCTGATCCCCTGCTGTGTGGAGGGCAAAGTGTCCTGCTCTCTCCAAAGTCAAAATACCTCAGCTTTACACCTGGCTCCTAGTAGGCCTCGGCCTGCACCCTGATTGTCCCTGGGCTCCAACAACGCTAGTTGGTGCTCGGAAGTACGGTCCACACAGCAAAAAAACACTTGTTCATGTGAAAGTGGGGGTCAGTAACGTCAGCTGATCCCCTGCTGTGTGGAGGGCAAAGTGTCCTGCTCTCTCCAAAGTCAAAATACCTCAGCTTTACACCTGGCTCCTAGTAGGCCTCGGCCTGCACCCTGATTGTCCCTGGGCTCCAACAACGCCAGTTGGTGCTCGGAAGTGCTGTCCACACAGAAAAAAACACTCGTCCATGTGAAAGTGGGGTTCGGTAACGTCAGCTGATCCCCTGCTGTGTGGAGGGCAAACTGCTGCTGCCTCCAAATTGTAACTACTTCAGATTTAAACATTCTCTGATTTGGCCTCTGTCTCCACTCTGTCTCTAGTATTTCCCCTGACCTCCAACACCGCCAGTTCCTGCTCACAGTTGCCGTCCACGCATTCCACACGTGTTCCTGTGTTCCTGGTGTTCTGTTACGTGAGCAGATCCCCCAATGTGTGTCCGCCACTGTCTCCTGTGCTGTCCACCTTCCAACTGCAAGCAGTGGGAAAGTGGACAGAGCAGGAGACAGTGGCAGACACACATCAGGGGATCTGCTGACATTACAGAACCCCAGTAACCCAGGAACACGTGTGGATTGGGTAGACGGCTGCTGTACGCATAAACTGGCGGTGTTGGTGGTCAGGTGAAATCCTGGAAACAGAGTGGAGACAGATGCCTAATTGGAGCACGTTGACAGTCTGTTGTAGCCTACAAACAATCTAAAACTGCCACCAAGTAGGCCTCGGCCTGCACCCTGATTGTCCCTGGGCTCCAACAACGCTAGTTGGTGCTCGGAAGTGCTGTCCACACAGAAAAAACACTTGTTCATGTGAAAGTGGGGGTCAGTAACGTCAGCTGATCCCCTGCTGTGTGGAGGGCAAAGTGTCCTGCTCTCTCCAAAGTCAAAATACCTCAGCTTTACACCTGGCTCCTAGTAGGCCTCGGCCTGCACCCTGATTGTCCCTGGGCTCCAACAACGCTAGTTGGTGCTCGGAAGTGCTGTCCACACAGAAAAAAACACTTGTTCATGTGAAAGTGGGGGTCAGTAACGACAGCTGATCCCCTGCTGTGTGGAGGGCAAAGTGCTGCTGCCTCCAAATTATAACTACTTCAGATTTAAACATTCTATCATTTGGCCTCTGTCTCCACTCTGTCTCTAGTATTTCCCCTGACCTCCAACACTGCCAGTTCCTGCTCACAGTTGTCGTCCACGCATTCCACACTTGTTCCTGTGTTCCTGGTGTTCTGTTACGTGAGCAGATCCCCCAATGTGTGTCCGGCACTGTCTCCTGCGCTGTCCACCTTCCCACTGCAAGCGGTGGGAATGTGGACAGAGCAGGAGACAGTGGCAGACACACATCAGGGGCTCTGCCGACATTACAGAACCCCAGTAACCCAGGAACACGTGTGGATTGGGTAGACGGCTGCTGTACGCATAAACTGGCGGTGTTGGTGGTCAGGTGAAATCCTGGAAACAGAGTGGAGACAGATGCCTAATTGGAGCACGTTGACAGTCTGTTGTAGCCTACAAACAATCAAAAACTGCCACCAAGTAGGCCTCGGCCTGCACCCTGATTGTCCCTGGGCTCCAACAACGCCAGTTGGTGCTCGGAAGTGCTGTCCACAAAGAAAAACACACTCGTTCATGTGAAAGTGGGGTTCGGTAATGTCAGCTGATCCCCTGCTGTGTGGAGTTCAAACTGCTGCTTCCTCCAAATTCAAACAACGTCTTATCTTAAACTGCCTCCAAGTAGGCCTCAGCCTACAAAATGACTATCCCTGGGCTCCAACATCGTCAGTTGTGGCTCGGAAGTGCTGTCCACACAGAAAAAACACTCGTTCATGTGAAAGTGGGGGTCAGTAACGTCAGCTGATCCCCTGCTGTGTGGAGGGCAAACTGCTGCTGCCTCCAAATTGTAACTACTTCAGATTTAAACATTCTCTTATTTGGCCTCTGTCTCCACTCTGTCTCTAGTATTTCCCCTGACCTCCAACACCGCCAGTTCCTGCTCACAGTTGCCGTCCACGCATTCCACACGTGTTCCTGTGTTACTGGGGTTCTGTAACGTCAGCAGATCCCCCAATGTGTGTTCGCCACTGTCTCCTGCGCTGTCCACCTTCCCACTGCAAGCGGTGGAAATGTGGACAGAGCAGGAGACAGTGGCAGACACACATCAGGGGCTCTGCCGACATTACAGAACCCCAGTAACCCAGGAACACGTGTGGATTGGGTAGACGGCTGCTGTACGCATAAACTGGCGGTGTTGGTGGTCACGTGAAATCCTGGAAACAGAGTGGAGACAGATGCCTAATTGGAGCACGTTGACAGTTTGTTGTAGCCTACAAACAATCAAAAACTGCCACCAAGTAGGGCTCGGCCTGCACCATGATTGTCCCTGTGCTCCAACAACGCCAGTTGGTGCTCGGCAGTGTCTTTGGCACGGGTACTCCCTGTTGCCCAGCCTGGTTCCGGCACGCCAGCTGTTTCCGGGTAGTGTCAAGGTCACTATGCCACCAATCCGTTGTCCAGTCGTCTTGCGGCCGGGTTAGCCGACTCTACGGTGCCTGCAGTTTAGGTGACTCCTATGTGGACTGCGGGAACTGGCACTGAAGGCTGGATCCGTAGTGCCAATGGGACATGGACCCCCTGTAGGACTGTGGGTTTCGGTAACTGCGGCCGGCTTGCGGCCTGGCTACTTTGCTTTCAATGGGTACCTTCTGCTACCCACCCGGGTTCCAGCACTGTCTGCTGGTTCTCGCCAGAGTCTTTGGCCTAGGTGCCTCCATCTCGGTATCCGAAGTCCAGCACCGTCAGCTGGTCCTTGGTAGTGCTTTCTAGCACAGGTACCTCCTGCCTAGTAACCGTGGTCCAGCACCGTCAGCTGTTCCTCGGTAGTGCTATTGGCTCTTGTAGCTTTTGCCACCCATCTGGGTTCCAGCACCGTCAGCTGGTTCTCGGCAGTGTCTTTGGCACGGGTAATCCCTGTTGCCCAGCCTGTTTTCAGCACGCCTGCTGTTTCCGGGTAGTGTCAAGGTCACTATGCCACCAATCCGTTGTCCTGTCATCTTGCGGCCGGGTTAGCCGACTCTACGGTGCCTGCAGTTTAGGTGACTCCTATGTGGGCTGCGGGAACTGGCACTGAAGGCTGGATCCGTAGTGCCAATGGGACATGGACCCCCTGTAGGACTGTGGGTTTCGGTAACTGCGGCCGGCTTGCGGCCTGGCTACTTTGCTTTGAATGGGTACCTTCTGCTACCCACCCGGGTTCCAGCACTGTCTGCTGGTTCTCGCCAGAGCCTTTGGCCTAGGTGCCTCCATCTCGGTATCCGAAGTCCAGCACCGTCAGCTGGTCCTTGGTGGTGCTTTCTAGCACAGGTACCTCCTGCCTAGTAACCGTGGTCCAGCACCGTCAGCTGTTCCTCGGTAGTGCCATTGGCTCTTGTAGGTTTTGCTACCCATCTGGGTTCCAGCACCGTCAGCTGGTTCTCGGCAGTGTCTTTGGCACGGGTACTCCCTGTTGCCCAGCCTGTTTTCAGCACGCCTGCTGTTTCCGGGTAGTGTCAAGGTCACTATGCCACCAATCCGTTGTCCTGTCATCTTGCGGCCGGGTTAGCCGACTCTACGGTGCCTGCAGTTTAGGTGACTCCTATGTGGGCTGCGGGAACTGGCACTGAAGGCTGGATCCGTAGTGCCAATGGGACATGGACCCCCTGTAGGACTGTGGGTTTCGGTAACTGCGGCCGGCTTGCGGCCTGGCTACTTTGCTTTGAATGGGTACCTTCTGCTACCCACCCGGGTTCCAGCACTGTCTGCTGGTTCTCGCCAGAGTCTTTGGCCTAGGTGCCTCCATCTCGGTATCCGAGGTCCAGCACCGTCAGCTGGTCTTTGGTAGTGCTTTTTAGCACAGGTACCTTCTGCTTAGTAACCGTGGTCCAGCACTGTCAGTTGGTCCTCGGTAGTGCCATTGGCTCTTGTTCCTTCTGCTACCCATCCGGGTGCCAGCACTGTCTGCTAGTTCTCGCCACAGCCTTTGGCCTAGGTGCCTCCATCTCGGTATCCGAGGTCCAGCACTGTCAGCTGGTCCTTGGTAGTGCTTTTTAGCACAGGTACCTTCTGCTTAGTAACCGTGGTCCAGCACCCTCAGTTGGTCCTCGGTAGTGCCATTGGCTCTTGTTCCTTCTGCTACCCATCCGGGTGCCAGCACTGTCTGCTGGTTCTCGCCACAGCCTTTGTCCTAGGTGCCTCCATCTCGGTATCCGAGGTCCAGCACCGTCAGCTGGTCCTTGGTAGTGCTTTTTAGCACAGGTACCTTCTGCTTAGTAACCGTGGCCCAGCACCGTCAGTTGGTCCTCGGTAGTGCCATTTGCTCTTGTTCCTTCTGCTACCCATCCGGGTGCCAGCACTGTCTGCTGGTTCTCGCCACAGCCTTTGGCCTAGTTGCCTCTATCTCGGTATCCGAGGTCCAGCACCGTCAGCTGGTCCTTGGTAGTGCTTTTTAGCACAGGTACCTTCTGCTTAGTAACCGTGGTCCAGCACCGTCATTTGGTCCTCGGTAGTGCCATTGGCTCTTGTTCCTTCTGCTACCCATCCGGGTGCCAGCACTGTCTGCTGGTTCTCGCCACAGCCTTTGGCCTAGTTGCCTCTATCTCGGTATCCGAGGTCCAGCACCGTCAGCTGGTCCTTGGTAGTGCTTTTTAGCAGAGGTACCTTCTGCTTAGTAACCGTGGTCCAGCACCGTCAGTTGGTCCTCGGTAGTGCCATTGGCTCTTGTTCCTTCTGCTACCCATCCGGGTGCCAGCACTGTCTGCTGGTTCTCGCCAGTTTCTCAGCCTTCTTGTACCTTCTGCTACATTTCCAAGATCAAGCTTTTTGAAATTGTCTTTGGTAATCCTTATTGATCTCCATGACGACGACCCTGATGACGACGACCCTGAAGACCACACCAAAGAAGACCAGAAATATGACCCTAAATAATAAGACCAAGAGGACAAAGAACATGAAGACAACCACCAAGATACAGAACAAAAGACAGAAGAACAAGAAGCAGAAGAAGCAAAAGCAGAAGAACAGAAAGCAGAAGAACATTAAGCATAAGACTAAAAATCAGCATAGAAGAAATCAAAATTATAAGCAGAAGACTAAGCAGTAAATGGGGGTGAGTCCGTTCCTCCTCGTGGTGCCCCAGGAAAATGCCTGCTGCTGCAGGCCAAACTGAACTCGGACAAATCCTGTTGTAAATCTTTAGTGACAGGCAGAACGTAAGGTGTAATCTTATAACTTTTATAGATAAGTACTACAGGAATGCCTGTCACCATAAGAAAATGAAGACAAAGAAGAATAGGAAGAAGATGAAGAAATAGCATATTCAAATTAATAATAGCTGAATAAGAAGAATATGAAGAATGGAAAAAAAAATTAATGGGAAGAAGATGAAGAAGAAGATGAATAAGGTGAAGAAAAAGTTGATGAAAAAAATGCTACTGCTGCGGATCATGAAGGAGAAAGTGTGGGAGAAGTACAAAAGAAGGTGAAGAGCATGGAAATTGTGAAACATACATATGTGACAAAATATAAAAAAAGGTTAACATAGTCAATATCTTTTTAACTCCGAACGTCTTGAAAAAAAAAATTGGAATTAATGCTATGCCATGTGATTTGAATAAAACACTATGCCTTTAATGTCTCCTCCACCTCCCACAATACATTCTACATGATTCTTATTTGTTTTCAATTATGTAGAATTAGCCAACAAGGAAATAAAGGGCTTTTTTAAATTCCGATACCGGAAGTCCCATTGACTTGAATGGGACTTCCGGTATCGGAATCGGCGATACCCGATATTTTTTTCGTATCGGGCGATACCATCCGATACGATATTTTTGGGTATCAAACGGTATCGCTCAACACTATTTCTGACATTCAAAAACAAAACAAAAAAATTCAGTGACCAATATAGCCACCTTTCTTTATGATGACACTCAAAAGCCTTCCATCCATAGATTCTGTCAGTTGCTTGATCTGTTTACGATCAACATTGTGTGCAGCAGCCACCGCAGCCTCCCAGACACTGTTCGGAGAGGTGTACTGTTTTCCCTCCCTGTAGATTTCACATTTTATGAGGGACCACAGGTTCTCTATGGGGTTCAGATCAGGGGAACAAGGGGACCATGTCATTATTTTTTCTTCTTTTAGACCTTTACTGGCCAGCCACGCTGTGGAGTATTTGGATGCATGTGATGGAGCATTGTCCTGCATGAAAATCATGTTTTTCTTGAACAATACCGACTTCTTCCTGTACCACTGCTTGAAGAAGGTGTCTTCCAGAAACTGCCAGTAGGTCTGGGAGTTGAGCTTCTCTCCATCCTCAACCCGAAAAGATCCCAGAAGTACATCTTTGATGATACCAGCCCATACCAGTACCCCACCTCCACCTTGCTAGCGTCTGAGTTGGAGGGAAGCTCTCTGCCCTTTACTCATCCAGCCTCGGGCCCATCCATCTGGCCAATCAAGAGTCGCTCTCATTTCATCAGTCCATAAAACCTTAGAAAAATCAGTCTTAAGATATTTCTTGGCCCAGTCTTGACGTTTTACCTTATGTTTTCTTGTTGAAAGGTGGTCGTTTTTCAGCCTTCCTTACCTTGGCCATGTCCCTGAGTATGGCACACCTTGAGGTTTTTGATACTCCAGTAACGTTGCAGCTTTGAAATATGGCAAAACTGGTGGCAAATGGCAACTTGGCAGCTTCACGCTTGATTTTCCTCAATTCATGGGCAGTTATTTTGTGCCTTTTTTTATCAACATGCTTCTTGCGACCCTGTTGGTTATTTGCCATGAAACACTTGATTGTTCGGTGATCACGCTTCAAAAGTTTGGAAATTTTAAGACTGCTGCATCCCTCTGCAAGACATCTCACAATTTTTGACTTTTTCAGAGTCCGTCAAATCTCTCTTCTGACCCATTTTGCCAAAGGAAAAGAAGTTGCCTAATAATTAAGCACACCTTATATAGGGTGTTGATGTCATTAGACCACACCCCTCCTCATTACAGAGATGCAAATCACCTGATTTACATAATTGGCAGTTGGCTTTCAAGCCTATACAGCTTGGAGTAGGACAACATGTATAAAAAGGATGATGTGATCAAAATTCTCATTTGCCTAATAATTCTGCACCCAGTGTAGACCCACCGACGATCCTAGGTTAATCTCAAGCGAAGACCTGTAGATAGGGGGAAGATCTAAGGACTGGGTACAAAAACGGGTAACCTCCTAATAGAAAACAAAGAGAAGGCTGCAGAAACAAACTGAAAACAGAAACTAAGACTAGCAGAACCAGAGGTCCCAGCACTGACCTAATTAAACACACAGAAAACAAAGCAAAAGCTCCAAGCCAGAACTCAAGCGGATTAACATTGTTGTCCAGCACAGACTGGTAGAAAGGTGCAGGTTAATAAAGGGTGATACAATCACCTGACCAAAGACAAACCCAGCTCCAGAGGAAAAAGACCAGCAGCCAGAACACTACAAGAAAATGGCGGATAGTCACAAACTAAACAGATTCTAACAATTATAAGTGTTAACCAACTTGGTAGTAGATACTGTTGGTCGCGGACGAGATTTAAGAATGTCGTGCCGATTGTTGTTGGCAGAATGTTAAAATGCTTTTGTGACAACTTTGTGAGGATAACCCCTTGACTTAAATCTCACAGTGATCTCAGGTGCTTCAATGCAAGAGTCCATCATGTGACTGCAATTTCATCTCAGTTGCAAAAATTGGCCGCTAGGGATACTATTGCAAAAAAGCATTGGATGAAAACGGTCATAATGTAACAAGCTGTTTGTTGCTGTTGTCTTACAGAACATGGTGGTCTTCAAATGATTCCCATCTACTGCTATTTTTAGATCTAAAAATTCAATCGTGGAGGAAGAAATAATGGACATTTACATGATATTTTGAGGATTGTTATTTAATCTCAATAACCATTACTGTCAAATAAAGAATCTGCCCAGAAAAGCAAAATCTAGTCAATATATCGGAACCATCCCAACATATTGGCGTGGAAAATAGAAAGAGGGCTCATGTGTGTCTCCTCTCACCAACCCATGAAGAGATTGGCATAGGAGGGGGCACATCGAGCGTTAATGGTGGTACCGCGGAAACCTGCCTATAATAGGCACGATCAAAATCAAAATAGGTTTTATCCAATACAAACTGGAGAAGATCCAAAATCATGAAATTGTGTCCTCTGTCACCTGTTGTATGAGCATCCAAATATTATTCCACAGTTTGTTAGCCCATTTTATGGGTAATGCATGTACAAGGGGATTCTACATCCAAGGTCACTAAGAAAGTATTGGGGGAATGATCAAACTGTCCAAATGTGAATTAAAGTAAATGTGATGGATGCCTTACATAGGATTCCAGTGAAATGATCAACCGTTGCAAAAAATGATCAAGATAGATACAAGGTCATTCAAACAGGCCACCAATACCTGAGACTACCTGAGCTGAGTTGCAGAACTTTAGGATGCAAACAACCCTAACTCTGATTGGTAGTGCTGCAGCCAATCAGTGACAGGCCTAATAACAGCAGCACCGCTTTACCAGCTTGATGAAGGACAGTGATGAGCAGTAAGCTGGCCAGAACAATGTTTCGGTCACCAGGCTGCAACATTTGTAGGTGACGTGCAATCTGTGAGCTGCAGGCTGGATAAGGAGACAGAGCCTGGACCACCGAAGCTGATCATACAGGTTATCAGGAAATAATCATATCAAGCATAGATACTGAGCACTGAATAAGAAACAACAAATATCATCCTTTGCTTTACTAAAGCTTAATATGTAGGCTGTTTGTTATGGATGACTGGATGGTGAGTTGTAGGCTGAGTGTCTAAATATTTGGTCAGACTCTGGCAGTAATCTATGTATTCTACATATTACTGAGGCCTTGACATATCCTGTATTTATCCTAAGACTATCACTCCATTCTTGCTTATTACGTTCACACACGATGAAACTAGTTTTTATGTGTAGCTAGAACATATACAGACACCCAAAATGTTATTCCAATAAATTAACATAATTATTTGTGCACTTATGCATTGTGTCCTCTAGATGGGGCACTATGCTTACACAGAAAATCAGACTGAGCAAAATATGTCATTGAGTACATGCGTTTTGTATTTTTTTTGGAGAGAAGGAGGGGTGTCATGTTTTAGATCAATGTCTTGCTGTAATATGCACTTAGTGTTTTCTCTTACTGTAATATTGGAATTTTTGATATTTAGTAAAATGTATTCTTTCCTGTATTTGCACAATTTTTCAAGAAATTTGTAATTCATAAATGATCCACAATGCTTATTACTTATCACTTTTTTTTTTTTATATTTATACATATCCCAATTTGTTTTCCTTGTAGTTGCTGCCATTTGGTCAGTTTGCCTTTTTACTATACCCTTCAGCTTTAAACCAGCAGTCAGTTGGATGGTCCCTTCATGGAAAGTGCATAAATTATGACAAAAATGTAACCCTGTCACTGACTAGACTTAGTTTCTTGCGGGGCACACAGCAGGTGAAAGATGCGCCAGATTAATTAAGAATGCTCTTGATGTAATTGATACATCTGATTCCAGCACACTGTTCATCATTATTAGTGTACCAAATACGAGTCTCGAAGAATCGGGGCCCAGGTTTCTTTATTTTTTGTCCAGTAACCACTGAGTGGAATCCTTGTTGATGCCTGGCACATCCACTATGTCTCCTGTGATTCCGGCATCATGAGCAGCACTCCTTTGTATCTCAGGCTGCCTTATGTATTACAGAAGCGTCTGGATTGGAATCAGGTGGTATACATAGAAATCATGGGGTCCCATAGCAGAAGTTCTAACTCCCCTCACCCAGCAAAAAAATAATTTTTGATGGGGTCACATAAGAGCATATCTCACAGCTTTGCAGCCATTACATAGTAATTTTCCTCCTACTCAAGCCCTAGGTTCCCATTTCATTGCGCTTATAAGGTATGATGACAACAAAAGTGCCCCCAAACACTGTACAATACATCCACAGTGAATTCCTCCACATGCCAGTGTGATGACCCTACTGTAGCCCACCTCCATTCCTCCAGCAAAGTTTGAAGACCCTAATACAGTATGACCCCCAGCTGGAACCCCCAAACAGCCCTTCATGTATTACTGTATAATTGGCCTACATACAGTATAATGGCCACTTCAACTCGCCACACTGTATAATGCCCCCCATTAGCGCTCCAAAGAGTCTACTGCCCCTCACACAGGTTGTTGCACCCCACACACACCTTCACACTGTATAATTGCTTGCATACAGTATAATGGCCCCCACATAGCCCTACAAATATTATAATGGCCCCAACATAGCATTCCAATAATTATAATGGCCCTCGCATAGCCCTCCAAATAGTTCACTGCTCAGAAAAATAAAGGGAACACTCAAATAACACATCCTAGATCTGAATGAATGAAATATTCTCACTGAATACTTTGTTGATTACAAAGCTGAATGTGCTGACAAGAAAATTACACAAAAATCACCAATGGAAATCAAATTTCTTAACCAATGGAGGCCTGAATTTGGAGTCCCCCAAAAAATTAAAGTGGAAAAACACGCTACAGGCTGATCCAACTTTGTTGCAATGTCCTTAAAACAAGTCACAATGAGACTCAGTATTGTGTGTGGCCTCCACGTGCCTGTATGACCTCCCTACAACGCCTGGGCAAGCTCCTGATGAGGTTACGGATGGTCTCCTGTGGGATCTCTTCTCAGACCTGGACTAAAGCATCCGCCAACTCCTGGACAGTCTGTGGTGCAACGTGACGTTGGTGGATGGAGTGAGACATGATGTCCAGGATGTGCTTAATCGGATTCAGGTCTGGGGAACGGGCAGGCCAGTCCATAGCTTCAATGCCTTCATCTTGCAGGAACTGCTGACACACTCCAACCACATGAGGTCTGGCATTTACCTGCATTAGGAGGAACCCAGGGCCAACCACACCAGCATATGGTCTCTCAAGGGGTCTGAGGATCTCATTTCGGTACCTAATGGCAGTCAGGCTATCTCTGGCGAGCACATGGAGGGCTGTGCAGCCCTCCAAAGAAATGCCACCCCACACCATTACTGACCCACTGCCAAACCTGTCAAGCTGAAGGATGTTGCAGGCAGCAGATCGCTCTCCAGACTCTGTTACGTCTGTCACATGTGCTCAGTGTGAACCTGCTTTCATCTGTGAAGAGTACAGGGCGTCAGTGGTGACTTTGTCAATCCTGATGTTCTGTGTCAAATGCCAAGCGTCTTGCACGGTGTTGGGCTGTGAGCACAACCCCCATCTGTGGACGTCGGGCCCTCATACCACCCTCATGGAGTCGGTTTCTAACCGGTTATGCAGACACTTGCACATTTGTGGCCTGCTGGAGGTCATTTTCCAGGGCTCTGGCATTGCTCCTCCTGTTCCTCCTTGCACAAAGGCGGAGGTAGCGGTCCTGCTGCTGGGTTGTTACCCTCCTACAGCTCCCTCCACATCTCCTAGTGTACTGGCCTGTCTCCTGGTAGCACCGCCAGCCTCTGGACACTACGTTGACAGACACAGCAAACCTTCTTGCCACAGCTTGCATTGATGTGCCATCCTGGATGAGCTGGACTATCTGAGCAACATCTGTTGGTTATAGAGTCCGTCTCATGCTACCACGAGTGTGAAAGCACAACCAACATTCAAAAGTGACGAAAACATCAGCCAGAATGCATTGGTACTGAGATGTGGTCTGTTGTCCCCACCTACAGAAACACTCCTTTAATGAGTTGGTCTTGATAATTGCCAATAATTTCCATCTATTGTCTATTCCATTTGCACAACAGCATGTGAAATTGATTGTCAATCAGTGTTGCTTCCTAAGTGGACAGTTTGATTTCACAGAAGTTTAATTTACTTGGAGTTATATTCTGTTGTTTAAGTGTTCCCTTTATTTTTTGAGCAGTGTATAATGGGCCCCATAGTCCTCCATATTGTATACTGCACCCCATAGTCCTCTGTAAAGTATAGTGCATTCTCCATAGTCCTTCATACAGTATAATGCAGTATAATGCACTGGCCAATTTCTCCATATAGTATAATGCATTCCCAAGAGTCCTCCATGCAGTATAATGCTGTCCCCATAGTCCTCCGTACTGTATAATGTGCTCTCCGTAGGCCTCCATACAGTATAATCCGCTCCTCATAGTTCTTCATACAATATAATGCGCTCCCTATAGTCCTCCATACAGTATAAAGCACTCCCCATATTCCTTCATACAATATAATGCGCTCCCTATAGTCCTTCATACAGTATAAAGCACTCCCCATATTCCTTCATACAGTATATTCCGCTCCCCATAGCCCTCCATACAATATAATATGCTCTCCATTGTCCTCCATAGAGTATAATACACTCCCCATAGTCCTCTATACAGTATTATGACCAACACAATATACTCATTGATTTAAAAAAATATATAATACCTCTCCTCCTCGTTCTCTCTCTGCTCCAGTCTCTTCAGTAAGCATTCTGAAGCACCCGCACATCTTAGCACAGCGGCACACCTTGTAGTAATTTCATCATACCCGCTGCACTGAGATGTCAGGCGCCAAGTGGGAATGATGGGAGAGAGAGCATCAACTGACGCTCCCTCTTTCATCTTTGCTTTCAAATGTATCTGCATCAAGGATGCCAATTCAGCTGAACTTGGGATGACGGGTTGAGGGAGTCCTGGTGTTCTTGCTGGCACTGGGCTCCCCCAGCTCACCGGCCCCATAGCAGTAATATGGCCATCTGCCATTCACGGTATGCCACTAATTGGTATGGTGCTGCACATGAGCTTGTGCGTCTCAGGTGCAGAATTAAAGGAAATCTTTCTTCAACGTCCCATCTGAGAGCATTATAATGCAGAGGCAGAAGCCCTGATTCTAACAATGTGTCACTTACTCGGCAACTTACTGCAGTTTTGATAAAAAATCCCTGTTTTATCTGCTGCAGATCTACCAATTCTTTGAATCCTGAACCCTATGTAATGTCACAACACGAACCGAAAAAATACTATCAATAATCCCAAATTTTACTCAAAAATACAAGAGATCTTTATTGAAAAATAGTGAGAGTACATGGAGATGGGGAAGGAACAACCAACACATGCCCGTACGAGAAACAGGGTGCACCAATTAAGAAAGGGGGTACATATATCAGCTACAATCATAAGCATCATAAATCCCTAATCTATTGCACATTCCCAAGGCCTAAAAGAAAGTAAAAAAGAACATACCATATAATGTGTATATAAGTAACCATTTTAAATAATTGTCACACCAGATCAAATGGCCGGGATTGTGTCACAGTGTGCCCCCCCCGACGCGCATTTCGGCTGATAGAGCCTTTCTCAAGGCTTGAGAAGTGATATGAATTTCCTCTTTCTGCCACCAGGTGTTTTTCAAAATCTGAAGAAGAACAAAAATGCTCAAAATACTGAAAACATGAACAGCACATTCTTACAAATTAAATGATAAGGAAGTGTTTTTTAATTGTCATTTTTGAGCAGTTTTTCAGGCATCTGTTAGAGCAAATCTGCTCCAAAAGACTCCTCAAAAAATCTCAGTGTTCACATAATCTTAGAAGACTTCTTCCTAGAAGCAAGAAGGAAAAATACTGTACAAATCTAGACACAGTAGGTTTTGTGAGACAGTGACTGGCATCGTGTTGAATGGCTGGTATGTGGTGCAAAGGAGGAGGTCTTCTGCGCTGTAAGCCTGG
>NW_027362281.1:0-22219 GCF_039654945.1 Dendrobates tinctorius
AGTTGAAATGCTGTCATTCAGGCTGGTGGACACTGACACCTTCCGGGACTTAATGGCATTGGCAGTCCCCCAATACAACGTGCCCAGCCGCTTTTATTTCAGCAGGCGAGCCGTCCCTGCCCTGCAGAAACATGTTGAGGGCAAAATAAAACATGCGCTACTAAACGCCGTTAGTAGCAAGGTCCACCTGACCACCGATGCGTGGACCAGTAACCATGGACAGGGACGATACCTTTCCCTCACTGCCCACTGGGTCAATGTTGTGGAGCCGGGTACGGATCTGGAGAGTGGCGCTGTACGTGTTCTTCCAACGCCACGGATTGCAGGACTCCAGTCTGTACACATAGACTCCTCCTCCTACTCAAGTTCCTCAGAAACAGCAGAGCAGGAGCCTGTTACGACCGATATGAGCACAGCCGTGGCCAAACGTCAACAGGCTGTACTCAAATTAATTTCTTTGGGGAATCGAAGCCACACAGCGCAGGAGCTCTGGAATGCTATCAAGCTGGAGAGCGATGTGTGGTTTGGGCCAGCGAATCTCCAGCCGGGCTTGGTAGTGTGTGACAATGGCCGAAATCTGGTGGCAGCTCTTGGCCTAGGCAACCTCACACACATCCCATGTCTGGCACATGTTCCTAACTTGGTCGTGCAGAGCTTTCTGAGGGACTATCCGGATCTTGATGCACTGTTACACAAGGTCCGCATAGAGTGCGCTCACTTGCGACGTTCCAGCACGGCAAGATCGCGCCTCGCTGCTCTGCAGCGACGATTTGGCCTTCCGGAACATCGCATCATATGTGACCTACCCACCCGGTGGAATTCAACGTTACATATGTTGGAGCGGTTGTGTGAGCAGCAGGCAGCAGTCATGGAGTACCAGCTGCATCAGGCGCAAACAAGTCGCACTGTGCGCCGTTCACACTTCAGCACCATTGAGTGGGCCTCTATGAAGGACATCTGCCTCGTTTTGCGTGCCTTCGATGAATCCACGCGGATGGCGAGTGCAGATGATGCACTAGTCAGCATGACTGTCCCCCTTATCTGCCTGCTTCAACAAACACTGCAAGCACTAAGGGATGAGGTTTCAGAAGAGGTGGAGGATGAGGAGTCCCAAATGCCATCTGCTTCTGGACAGTCTGCGCTACGTGTTTCCTCACAAAGGCCTAGGCAGGGGACACTTTGTGAGGAGGATGAGGAGGAGTCGATGGAGGAGGAAGACATCTCTCCAGAGGAGGGAGGTACACAAACCTCTACTCAGTATGTACAGCGAGGGTGGGGTGATGCAGAGCAGGTCGAGGTCACGCCTCAAACAGGGGACAGCGGTTCTTTGGCAGTTGGGAGTCTGCAGCACATGGTTGATTTCATGCTGCAGTGCCTGAGAAACGACCGCCGCATCGCCCACATTCTCGTCTCGGCTGATTATTGGGTGTACACCCTCCTAGATCCTCGCTACCGGGACAGCGTACAAAGGCTCATACCAACGTTGAACCGGGAGCGTAAAATGCGGGAGTACGAAGAGTCACTGGTGCAGTCCATAATGTTTTCCATTCCACCCGACAGCATTGTTGCTAGTGCTTTACAAAGCAGCTCTGTGCGTCGAGGCAGTGGAGGAAACTCTGCACAAAGAGGGAGCAGAGGCAGTGCCGCAGCACAAGGCAAGACCACTATGGCCCAAATGTGGCAAAGTTTTGTGTGTCCACCACAATTGTCTACACCATCAGCGACGCCTCGAGTCAGCAGGAGGCAACGCTTCCGTCAGATGGTGTCAGACTACATGTCTTGCCCTGTCGCTGTACTCCCAGATGGCTCTTCCCCCTTCAAGTTTTGGGTCTCTAAGCTGGATACATGGCCAGAGCTTAGCCAGTATGCATTGGAGGTGCTGGCTTGCCCTGCTGCCAGTGTATTATCGGAACGTGTCTTTAGTGCCGCAGGTGGTGTACTAACAGACCGTCGCACGCGACTATCTTCCGATAATGTTGACCGGCTGACTTTTCTGAAAATGAACAAGGCCTGGATCTCCAAAGACTTTGCCATTCCTCTTACAGACTAAATTAGTGGTTGGCAACTGTATCCAGGTCTGCTGGTGTGTTCATTTTTCTACCACCTGAACTATAATCCCTGTGCTTCAACACAGCCAGTTGTCGCTCAGATGTGTCGTCTGCACAGAGAAACACACTAGCTCCTGTGTTACTGGGGTTCAGTAATGCCAGCTGATCCCCTGCTGTGTGGACGGCAGAGTCACCAGCTCCATCAACATTCAAACCACTACTGATTTTTAACCGTGCCCAACTTAGGTCTCTGGCTCCACTGTCTCTACTATTTCCCCTGACCTCCAACCCCGCCATCTACACCTCTGAAGTGGCGTCAGCACAATCTACACTTGTTCCTGTGTTCCTGTGGCTCAGTCCCATCAGTTTATCCCCTGATGTGTGTCCGGCAAGGTCTCCTGCTCTGTCCACATTCCCATAACCAGTAGTGGGAATGAGGACAGAGCTGGCGAACTTGCCGGACAAACATCAGGGGATCAACTGATGGGACTGAGCACCAGTAACACAGGAACAAGTGTAGATTGTGCTGACGCCACTTCAGAGATGTAGCTGGCGGCGTTGGAGGCCAGGGTAAATAGTAGAGACAGTGGAGCCAGAGGCCTAAGTGGAGCATGGTTAGAATCAGTAGTAGTCCACAACCTCCATAAAAACCGATGCCCATTGGCCTCTGCATGCGGCATGCGTAATCCTGGGCTCCAACAGCGTCAGTTGGTGTTCAGAAGTGTCGTCTCCACAGAGCCAAACACATTCGTTCAAGTGTTAGTGGGGTTCAGCACTGTCAGCTGTTCCCCTGCTGTGGAGATGGCAAGTCTCCTGCTGCCTTCACCTGCCAAAATCCAGTAGGCCCCAGCCTGCTCCTCGCCTAATCCTGGGCTCCAACAGCGTCAGTTGGTGTTCAGAAGTGTCGTCTCCACAGAGCCAAACACATTCGTTCAAGTGTTAGTGGGGTTCAGCACTGTCAGCTGTTCCCCTGCTGTGGAGATGGCAAGTCTCCTGCTGCATTCACCTGCCAAAATCAAGTAGGCCCCAGCCTGCTCCTCGCCTAATCCTGGGCTCCAACAACGCCAGTTGGTGTTCAGAAGTGTCGTCTCCACAGAGCCAAACACATTCGTTCAAGTGTTAGTGGGGTTCAGCACTGTCAGCTGTTCCCCTGCTGTGGAGATGGCAAGTCTCCTGCTGCATTCACCTGCCAAAATCCAGTAGGCCCCAGCCTGCTCCTCGCCTAATCCTGGGCTCCAACAACGTCAGTTGGTGTTCAGAAGTGTCGTCTCCACAGAGCCAAACACATTCGTTCAAGTGTTAGTGGGGTTCAGCACTGTCAGCTGTTCCCCTGCTGTGGAGATGGCAAGTCTCCTGCTGCATTCACCTGCCAAAATCCAGTAGGCCCCAGCCTGCTCCTCGCCTAATCCTGGGCTCCAACAACGTCAGTTGGTGTTCAGAAGTGTCGTCTCCACAGAGCCAAACACATTCGTTCAAGTGTTAGTGGGGTTCAGCACTGTCAGCTGTTCCCCTGCTGTGGAGATGGCAAGTCTCCTGCTGCATTCACCTGCCAAAATCAAGTAGGCCCCAGCCTGCTCCTCGCCTAATCCTGGGCTCCAACAACGTCAGTTGGTGTTCAGAAGTGTCGTCTCCACAGAGCCAAACACATTCGTTCAAGTGTTAGTGGGGTTCAGCACTGTCAGCTGTTCCCCTGCTGTGGAGATGGCAAGTCTCCTGCTGCATTCACCTGCCAAAATCAAGTAGGCCCCAGCCTGCTCCTCGCCTAATCCTGGGCTCCAACAACGTCAGTTGGTGTTCAGAAGTGTCGTCTCCACAGAGCCAAACACATTCGTTCAAGTGTTAGTGGGGTTCAGCACTGTCAGCTGTTCCCCTGCTGTGGAGATGGCAAGTCTCCTGCTGCATTCACCTGCCAAAATCAAGTAGGCCCCAGCCTGCTCCTCGCCTAATCCTGGGCTCCAACAACGTCAGTTGGTGTTCAGAAGTGTCGTCTCCACAGAGCCAAACACATTCGTTCAAGTGTTAGTGGGGTTCAGCACTGTCAGCTGTTCCCCTGCTGTGGAGATGGCAAGTCTCCTGCTGCATTCACCTGCCAAAATCCAGTAGGCCCCAGCCTGCTCCTCGCCTAATCCTGGGCTCCAACAACGTCAGTTGGTGTTCAGAAGTGTCGTCTCCACAGAGCCAAACACATTCGTTCAAGTGTTAGTGGGGTTCAGCACTGCCAGCTGTTCCCCTGCTGTGGAGATGGCAGTCTCTCCTGCTGTCTCCGCATTACAAAGACAGTAGGCCTCTGCCTACACCCTCCTATTTCCTGGGCTTCAACACAGCCAGTTGTAGCTCGGAAGTGCCGTCCACACGGAAAGAGACACTTGCTCCCGTGTCTCAGTGGGGTTCAGTAACGTCAGCTGATCCCCTGCTGTGTGGATGGCAGTCTCTCCTGCTGTCACCTCTTTCAAAATACAGTAGGCCTCTGCCTACACCCTCCTATTTCCTGGGCTTCAACACAGCCAGTTGTAGTTCGGAAGTGCCGTCCACACGGAAAGAGACACTTGCTCCCGTGTCTCAGTGGGGTTCAGTAACGTCAGCTGATCCCCTGCTTTGTGGATGGCAGTCTCTCCTGCTGTCACCTCTTTCAAAATACAGTAGGCCTCTGCCTACACCCTCCTATTTCCTGGGCTTCAACACAGCCAGTTGTAGTTCGGAAGTGCCGTCCACACGGAAAGAGACACTTGCTCCCGTGTCTCAGTGGGGTTCAGCAACGTCAGCTGATCCCCTGCTGTGTGGATGGCAGTCTCTCCTGCTGTCACCTCATTCAAAATACAGTAGGCCTCTGCCTACACCATCCTATTTCCTGGGCTTCAACACAGCCAGTTGTAGTTCGGAAGTGCCGTCCACACGGAAAGAGACACTTGCTCCCGTGTCTCAGTGGGGTTCAGTAACGTCAGCTGATCCCCTGCTTTGTGGATGGCAGTCTCTCCTGCTGTCACCTCATTCAAAATACAGTAGGCCTCTGCCTACACCCTCCTATTTCCTGGGCTTCAACACAGCCAGTTGTAGTTCGGAAGTGCCGTCCACACGGAAAGAGACACTTGCTCCCGTGTCTCAGTGGGGTTCAGTAACGTCAGCTGATCCCCTGCTGTGTGGATGGCAGTCTCTCCTGCTGTCACCTTATTCAAAATACAGTAGGCCTCTGCCTACACCCTCCTATTTCCTGGGCTTCAACACAGCCAGTTGTAGTTCGGAAGTGCCGTCCACACGGAAAGAGACACTTGCTCCCGTGTCTCAGTGGGGTTCAGTAACGTCAGCTGATCCCCTGCTGTGTGGATGGCAGTCTCTCCTGCTGTCACCTCTTTCAAAATACAGTAGGCCTCTGCCTACACCCTCCTATTTCCTGGGCTTCAACACAGCCAGTTGTAGTTCGGAAGTGCCGTCCACACGGAAAGAGACACTTGCTCCCGTGTCTCAGTGGGGTTCAGTAACGTCAGCTGATCCCCTGCTTTGTGGATGGCAGTCTCTCCTGCTGTCACCTCATTCAAAATACAGTAGGCCTCTGCCTACACCCTCCTATTTCCTGGGCTTCAACACAGCCAGTTGTAGTTCGGAAGTGCCGTCCACACGGAAAGAGACACTTGCTCCCGTGTCTCAGTGGGGTTCAGTAACGTCAGCTGATCCCCTGCTGTGTGGATGGCAGTCTCTCCTGCTGTCACCTTATTCAAAATACAGTAGGCCTCTGCCTACACCCTCCTATTTCCTGGGCTTCAACACAGCCAGTTGTAGTTCGGAAGTGCCGTCCACACGGAAAGAGACACTTGCTCCCGTGTCTCAGTGGGGTTCAGTAACGTCAGCTGATCCCCTGCTGTGTGGATGGCAGTCTCTCCTGCTGTCACCTCTTTCAAAATACAGTAGGCCTCTGCCTACACCCTCCTATTTCCTGGGCTTCAACACAGCCAGTTGTAGTTCGGAAGTGCCGTCCACACGGAAAGAGACACTTGCTCCCGTGTCTCAGTGGGGTTCAGTAACGTCAGCTGATCCCCTGCTTTGTGGATGGCAGTCTCTCCTGCTGTCACCTCTTTCAAAATACAGTAGGCCTCTGCCTACACCCTCCTATTTCCTGGGCTTCAACACAGCCAGTTGTAGTTCGGAAGTGCCGTCCACACGGAAAGAGACACTTGCTCCCGTGTCTCAGTGGGGTTCAGTAACGTCAGCTGATCCCCTGCTGTGTGGATGGCAGTCTCTCCTGCTGTCACCTCATTCAAAATACAGTAGGCCTCTGCCTACACCATCCTATTTCCTGGGCTTCAACACAGCCAGTTGTAGTTCGGAAGTGCCGTCCACACGGAAAGAGACACTTGCTCCCGTGTCTCAGTGGGGTTCAGTAACGTCAGCTGATCCCCTGCTTTGTGGATGGCAGTCTCTCCTGCTGTCACCTCATTCAAAATACAGTAGGCCTCTGCCTACACCCTCCTATTTCCTGGGCTTCAACACAGCCAGTTGTAGTTCGGAAGTGCCGTCCACACGGAAAGAGACACTTGCTCCCGTGTCTCAGTGGGGTTCAGTAACGTCAGCTGATCCCCTGCTGTGTGGATGGCAGTCTCTCCTGCTGTCACCTTATTCAAAATACAGTAGGCCTCTGCCTACACCCTCCTATTTCCTGGGCTTCAACACAGCCAGTTGTAGTTCGGAAGTGCCGTCCACACGGAAAGAGACACTTGCTCCCGTGTCTCAGTGGGGTTCAGTAACGTCAGCTGATCCCCTGCTGTGTGGATGGCAGTCTCTCCTGCTGTCACCTCTTTCAAAATACAGTAGGCCTCTGCCTACACCCTCCTATTTCCTGGGCTTCAACACAGCCAGTTGTAGTTCGGAAGTGCCGTCCACACGGAAAGAGACACTTGCTCCCGTGTCTCAGTGGGGTTCAGTAACGTCAGCTGATCCCCTGCTTTGTGGATGGCAGTCTCTCCTGCTGTCACCTCTTTCAAAATACAGTAGGCCTCTGCCTACACCCTCCTATTTCCTGGGCTTCAACACAGCCAGTTGTAGTTCGGAAGTGCCGTCCACACGGAAAGAGACACTTGCTCCCGTGTCTCAGTGGGGTTCAGTAACGTCAGCTGATCCCCTGCTGTGTGGATGGCAGTCTCTCCTGCTGTCACCTCATTCAAAATACAGTAGGCCTCTGCCTACACCATCCTATTTCCTGGGCTTCAACACAGCCAGTTGTAGTTCGGAAGTGCCGTCCACACGGAAAGAGACACTTGCTCCCGTGTCTCAGTGGGGTTCAGTAACGTCAGCTGATCCCCTGCTGTGTGGATGGCAGTCTTTCCTGCTGTCACCTCTTTCAAAATACAGTAGGCCTCTGCCTACACCCTCCTATTTCCTGGGCTTCAACACAGCCAGTTGTAGTTCGGAAGTGCCGTCCACACGGAAAGAGACACTTGCTCCCGTGTCTCAGTGGGGTTCAGTAACGTCAGCTGATCCCCTGCTGTGTGGATGGCAGTCTCTCCTGCTGTCACCTCTTTCAAAATACAGTAGGCCTCTGCCTACACCCTCCTATTTCCTGGGCTTCAACACAGCCAGTTGTAGTTCGGAAGTGCCGTCCACACGGAAAGAGACACTTGCTCCCGTGTCTCAGTGGGGTTCAGTAACGTCAGCTGATCCCCTGCTGTGTGGATGGCAGTCTCTCCTGCTGTCACCTCATTCAAAATACAGTAGGCCTCTGCCTACACCATCCTATTTCCTGGGCTTCAACACAGCCAGTTGTAGTTCGGAAGTGCCGTCCACACGGAAAGAGACACTTGCTCCCGTGTCTCAGTGGGGTTCAGTAACGTCAGCTGATCCCCTGCTTTGTGGATGGCAGTCTCTCCTGCTGTCACCTCATTCAAAATACAGTAGGCCTCTGCCTACACCCTCCTATTTCCTGGGCTTCAACACAGCCAGTTGTAGTTCGGAAGTGCCGTCCACACGGAAAGAGACACTTGCTCCCGTGTCTCAGTGGGGTTCAGTAACGTCAGCTGATCCCCTGCTGTGTGGATGGCAGTCTCTCCTGCTGTCACCTTATTCAAAATACAGTAGGCCTCTGCCTACACCCTCCTATTTCCTGGGCTTCAACACAGCCAGTTGTAGTTCGGAAGTGCCGTCCACACGGAAAGAGACACTTGCTCCCGTGTCTCAGTGGGGTTCAGTAACGTCAGCTGATCCCCTGCTGTGTGGATGGCAGTCTCTCCTGCTGTCACCTCTTTCAAAATACAGTAGGCCTCTGCCTACACCCTCCTATTTCCTGGGCTTCAACACAGCCAGTTGTAGTTCGGAAGTGCCGTCCACACGGAAAGAGACACTTGCTCCCGTGTCTCAGTGGGGTTCAGTAACGTCAGCTGATCCCCTGCTTTGTGGATGGCAGTCTCTCCTGCTGTCACCTCTTTCAAAATACAGTAGGCCTCTGCCTACACCCTCCTATTTCCTGGGCTTCAACACAGCCAGTTGTAGTTCGGAAGTGCCGTCCACACGGAAAGAGACACTTGCTCCCGTGTCTCAGTGGGGTTCAGTAACGTCAGCTGATCCCCTGCTGTGTGGATGGCAGTCTCTCCTGCTGTCACCTCATTCAAAATACAGTAGGCCTCTGCCTACACCATCCTATTTCCTGGGCTTCAACACAGCCAGTTGTAGTTCGGAAGTGCCGTCCACACGGAAAGAGACACTTGCTCCCGTGTCTCAGTGGGGTTCAGTAACGTCAGCTGATCCCCTGCTGTGTGGATGGCAGTCTCTCCTGCTGTCACCTCTTTCAAAATACAGTAGGCCTCTGCCTACACCCTCCTATTTCCTGGGCTTCAACACAGCCAGTTGTAGTTCGGAAGTGCCGTCCACACGGAAAGAGACACTTGCTCCCGTGTCTCAGTGGGGTTCAGTAACGTCAGCTGATCCCCTGCTGTGTGGATGGCAGTCTCTCCTGCTGTCACCTCTTTCAAAATACAGTAGGCCTCTGCCTACACCCTCCTATTTCCTGGGCTTCAACACAGCCAGTTGTAGTTCGGAAGTGCCGTCCACACGGAAAGAGACACTTGCTCCCGTGTCTCAGTGAGGTTCAGTAACGTCAGCTGATCCCCTGCTGTGTGGATGGCAGTCTCTCCTGCTGTCACCTCATTCAAAATACAGTAGGCCTCTGCCTACACCATCCTATTTCCTGGGCTTCAACACAGCCAGTTGTAGTTCGGAAGTGCCGTCCACACGGAAAGAGACACTTGCTCCCGTGTCTCAGTGGGGTTCAGTAACGTCAGCTGATCCCCTGCTTTGTGGATGGCAGTCTCTCCTGCTGTCACCTCTTTCAAAATACAGTAGGCCTCTGCCTACACCCTCCTATTTCCTGGGCTTCAACACAGCCAGTTGTAGTTCGGAAGTGCCGTCCACACGGAAAGAGACACTTGCTCCCGTGTCTCAGTGGGGTTCAGTAACGTCAGCTGATCCCCTGCTGTGTGGATGGCAGTCTCTCCTGCTGTCACCTCATTCAAAATACAGTAGGCCTCTGCCTACACCATCCTATTTCCTGGGCTTCAACACAGCCAGTTGTAGTTCGGAAGTGCCGTCCACACGGAAAGAGACACTTGCTCCCGTGTCTCAGTGGGGTTCAGTAACGTCAGCTGATCCCCTGCTTTGTGGATGGCAGTCTCTCCTGCTGTCACCTCATTCAAAATACAGTAGGCCTCTGCCTACACCCTCCTATTTCCTGGGCTTCAACACAGCCAGTTGTAGTTCGGAAGTGCCGTCCACACGGAAAGAGACACTTGCTCCCGTGTCTCAGTGGGGTTCAGTAACGTCAGCTGATCCCCTGCTGTGTAGATGGCAAAGTCTCCTGCTGCCTACACAGTCATACCACTACTGATTTTTAACCGTGCTCCAATTAGGCCTGTGGCTCCACTGTCTCTCGTATTTCCCCTGTCCTCCAACCCCGCCAGTTACAGCTCCGAAGTGGCGTCTGCACAATCCACACTTGTTCCTGTGTTACAGGTGTTCATTCCGGTCAGTTAATCCCCTGATGTGTGTCCGGCAATGTCGCCTGCTCTGTCCACATTCCCATTATGGGAATGTGGACAGAGCAGGCGACATTGCCGGACACACATCAGGGGATTAACTGACCGGACTGAACACCTGTAACACAGGAACAAGTGTGGATTGTGCAGACGCCACTTCGGAGCTGTAACTGGCGGGGTTGGAGGACAGGGGAAATACGAAAATCAGTGAAGCCACAGGCCTAAGTGGAGCTTGGTTCAAATTAGTAGTCTACAACCGATCTTAAAATTTCTTCAATGCAGCCTCAGCCTGCTCCGTGCTTGTCCCTGGGCTTCAACACAGCCAGTTGTTGCTCGGAAGTGCCGTCTTCACAGAGTAAAACACTAGCTCCTGTGTTTGTGGGGTTCAGTAACGTCAGCTGTTCCCCTGCTGTTTTGATGGCAATCTGTCCTGCTGCCTCCCAATTGACAGCACATCAGGCCTCAGCCTGCTAAGTGCTTGTCCTGGGCTCCAACATCGCCAGTTGCTGCTCATAACTGACTTTGGCACGGGTACTCCCTCCTGCCCAGCTTGGTTCCAGCCCTGCCTGCTGTTTCCGGGAAGTGTCAATGTCAGTTTGCCACCCCAAGTTGCCATGTCGTGTTGCGGTTGGGTTAGCCGAGGCTAGGGTGCCAGCAGTTTAGGTGCTTCCTATGTGGACTGCGGGTTCTGGTAAGAAAGGCTTGTTCCATAGTGCCAGTAGGACAAGCACCCCCTGTAGGACTGTGTGATTCGGTAACTGCGGCCAGCTTGCGGCATGCCAACTTTGCTTTTCAGGGGTAACTTCTGATACCCCTCCGTGTTCCAGCACCGTCAGCTGGTTCTCGTCAGAGCCTTTGGCCTAGGTGCCTCCATCTCGGTATCCGAGTTCCGGCAACGTCTGCTGGTCCTTGGTAGTGCTTTGTAGCACAGGTACCTCCTGCTTAGTAACCGTGTTCCAGCACCGTCAGCTGGTCCTCGGTTGTGCCATTGGCTCTTATTCCTTCTGCTGCCCCTCCGGGTGCCAGCACTGTCAGCTGGTCCTCGCTATTTCCATTTGCTCTTGCAGCTTATGCTACCCCTCCGGGTTCCTGCACCGTCAGCTGGTTCTCGGCAGAGCCTTTGGCCTAGGTGCCTCCATCTCGGTATCCGAGTTCCGGCAACGTCTGCTGGTCCTTGGTAGTGCTTTGTAGCACAGGTACCTCCTGCTTAGTAACCGGGTTCCAGCACCGTCAGCTGGTCCTTGGTTGTGCCATTGGCTCTTATTCCTTCTGCTGCCCCTCCGGGTGCCAGCACTGTCAGCTGGTCCTCGCTATTTCCATTTGCTCTTGCAGCTTATGCTACCCCTCCGGGTTCCAGCACCGTCAGCTGGTTCTCGTCAGAGCCTTTGGCCTAGGTGCCTCCATCTCGGTATCCGAGTTCCGGCAACGTCTGCTGGTCCTTGGTAGTGCTTTGTAGCACAGGTACCTCCTGCTTAGTAACCGGGTTCCAGCACCGTCAGCTGGTCCTCGGTAGTGCCATTGGCTCTTGTTCCTTCTGCTGCCCCTCCCGGTGCCAGTACCGTCAGCTGGTTCAAGAGGACAAAGAACAGGAAGACAACCACCAAGATGCAGAACAACAAGAGAGAGAAGACCAAGAAGCATAAAAAAAACAAAGCAGAAGAACATTAAGCATAAGACTAATACTCTGAGCAAATGATATTATCTTATTTATAAGCAGAAGAAGACTAAGCAGTGTATGGGGGTGAGTCCGTTCCTCCTCGTGGTGCCCCTGGAAAAGGCCTGCTGCTGCAGGCCAAACTGAACGCGGACAAATCCTGTTGTAAATCTTTTGTGACAGGCAGAACGGAAGGTGTAAACTTCTAACTTTTCCAGATAACAACTACAGGAATGCCTGACACAAACAAGAATATGATGAAGAAGAATAGGAAGAAGATGAAGAAGTTGAATATGTAGAATAATAATTGTTGAATAAGAAGAATATGAAGAATGTAAGAAAAGGAAGAAGAAGAAGAAGAATGTAAAAAAAGGAAGTAGAAGAATTTAAAAAAGGAAGAAGAAGAAGAATGTAAAAAAAGGAATAAGAAGAAGAATGTAAAAAAAGGAAGAAGAAGAATGTAAAAAAAGGAAGTAGAAGAATGTAAAAAAAGGAGGAAGAAGAAGAAGAAGAATGTAAAAAAAGGAATAAGAAGAAGAAGAAGGTAAAAAAAAGGAAGAAGAATAAGAAAGAAGAAGAAAGAAGAAGAAGAAGACATACATGTCTGGCAAAATATAAATGAGGCTAACATAGTCAATATCTTTGTAACTCCTAACATCTTTAAAAAAAAAGTTTAATTCCTGCTATTCCATTTGATTGGGCTAAACCTCTATGGCTTTAATGTCTCCTCCACCTCCCACAATACATTCTACATTATTCTTAGTTGTTTTTCTTCATGTAGAATTAACCTACAAGGAAAGAAAGGTTTTTTTTTAATTCCGATATTTTGGCCCCATTGACTTGCATTGGTTCCCGGTATCGGAATCGGCGATACCGATACTTTTCTTTAAGATCGGCCGATCCATTCCGATCCGATATTTTCAAGTATCGGCTGGTATCGCTCAACTCTAGTCATAACTCTGGAACGCTTCTATGGATCCCGGTGATTCTGACATTGTTTTCTCGTGACATATTGTACTTCATGTTAGTGGTAAAATTGCATTCAAATAACTTGCGTTTATTTGTGAAAAAAACGGAAATTTGGCGAAAATTTTGAAAATTTCGCAATTTTCCAACTTTGAATTTTTATACCCTTAAATCACAGCGATACGGCACACAAAAAACTTAATACATAACATTTCCCACATGTTTACTTTACATCAGCACAGTTTTGGAACCAAAATTTTTTTTTGTTAGGAAGTTATAAGGGTTAAAAATTGACCAGCGATTTCTCATTTTTGCAACACCATTTTATTTTTAGGGACCACTTCACATTTGAAGCCACTTTGAGGGGTCTATATGATAGAAAATACCCAAAAGTGACACCATTCTAAAAACTGCACCCCTTAAGGTGCTTAAAACCACATTCAAGAAGTTAATTAACCCTTTAGGTGCGTCACAGGAATTTTTTGAATATTAAAAAAAAAAATGAACATTTAACTTTTTTTCACAAAAAAAATACTTCAGGTTCAATTTTCTTTATTTTACCAAGGGTAACAGGAGAAATTGGACTGCAAGACTTATTGTGCAATTTGTCCTGAGTACGCTGATACCTGATATGTGGGGGGGAACCACTGTTTCGGCGCATGGCAGAGCTCAGAATGGAAGGAGCGCCGTTTGACTTTTTCAATGCAAAATTGGCTGGAATTCAGATCGGACGCCATGTCACGTTTGGCGAGCCCCTGATGTACCTAAACAGTGGAAACCCCCCAAGTGACCCCATTTTGGAAACTAGACCCCCCAAGGAACTTATCTAGATATGTGGTGAGAACTTTGAACCCACAAGGGCTTCACAGAAGTTTATAACGTACAGCGGTACAATTAAAAAATCATATTTTTTCCACAAAAATGATCTTTTCACCCCCAATTTTTATTTTTCCAAGGGTAACAGGACCCTAAAAGTTATTGTGCAATTTGTCCTGAGTACGCTGATACCCCATATGTGGGTGTAAATGACTATTTGGGCGCATAGCAGAGCTCGGAAGGGAAGCAGCGCCATTTGACGTTTTTGGCTAGAATTGAGATCGGACACCATGTCGCGATTGGAAAACCCCTGATGTACCAAAACAGTGGAAACCCCCCACAAATGACACCATTTTGGAATCTAGACCCCCCAAGGAACTTATCTAGATGTGTGGTGAGAACTTTGAACCCCCAAGGGCTTCACAGAAGTTTATAACGTACAGCAGTACAATTAAAAAATCATATTTTTTCCACAAAAATGATCTTTTCACCCTCAATTCTTATTTTTCCAAAAGTAACAGGACCCTAAAAGATATTGTGCAATTTATCCTGAGTACGCTGATACCCCACATGTGGGGGTAAACCACTATTTGGGCGTATGGCAGAGCTCGGAAGAGAAGCAGCGCCATTTGACGTTTTTGGCTGGAATTGAGATCGGACACCATGTCGCGTTAGGAAAGCCCCTGATGTACCAAAACAGTAGAAACCCCCCACATATGACACCATTTTGGAAACTAGACCCCCCAAGGAACTTATCTAGATGTGTGGTGAGCACTTTGAACCCCCCAGTGCTTCACTGAAGTTTATAACGTCCGGGCGTGAAAATAAAAAAATCGTATTTTTTCCACAAACATGATCTTTTAGTCCCCATTTTTTTATTTTCCCAAGGGTAACAGGAGAAATTGGACCCCAAAAGTTGTTGTCCAATTTGTCCTGAGTACGCTGTTACCTCATATGTGGGAGAAAACTACTGTATGGGCACACGTCGGGGCTCGGAAGGGAAGTAGTGACGTTTTGGAATGCAGACTTTGATGGAATGGTCTGCGGGTGTCATGTTGCGTTTGGAGAGCCCCTGATGTACCTAAATAGTGGAAACCCCCCACAAGTGACCCCATTTTGGAAACTAGACCCCCTAATGAACTTATCTAGATGTGTGGTGAGCACTTTGAACCCCCCAGTGCTTCACAGAAGTTTATAACGACCGGGCGTGAAAATAAAAATATCGTATTTTTTCAACAAACATCATCTTTTAGTCCCCATTTTTTTTATTTTCCCAAGGGTAACAGGAGAAATTGGACCCCAAAAGTAGTTGTCCAATTTGTCCTGAGTACGCTGATACCTCATATGTGGGAGAAAACTACTGTATGGGCACACGTCGGGGCTCGGAAGGGAAGTAGTGACGTTTTGGAATGCAGACTTTGATGGATTGGTATGCGGGTGTCATATGCGTTTGGAGAGCCCGTAATGTACCTAAACTATTGAAACTCCCCACAAGTGACCCCATTTTGGAAACTAGACCCCCCACCGAGCTTATCTAGATGTGTGGAGAGCACTTTGAACCCCCAAGTGCTTCACAGAAGTTTATAACGCCTGGGCGTGAAAATAAAAAAAACATTTTTTTCCGCAAAATTATATTTTTGCCCCCAATTTTTTATTTTCCTAAGGGTAACAGGAGAAATTGGACCCCAAAAGTTGTTTTGTAATTTGTCCTGAGTAGGCTGATACCCTACATGTGGGGGTAAAACACTGTTTGGGCACATGGCAGAGCTTGGAAGGGAAGGAGCACCATTTGACTTTTTCAACGCAGAATTGGCTGGAATTGAGATCAGACGCCATGTTGCCTTTGGAGAGCACCTGATGTGCCCAAACAGTGGAAACCCCCAATTATAACTCCAACCCGAACCTCAGCACACCCCTAACCCTAATCTGAGCCCTAGCCCTAACCCTAGCCCTAACCCAAGCCCTAACCCTAACCCTAACCCTAGCCCTAACCCTAGCCCTAACTCTAGCCCTAACCCTAACCCTAGCCCTAACCCTACCCTAACCCTAACCCTAGCGGGAAAATGGAAATAAATACATTTTCTTTTAGTTTTATTATTTTTCCCTAACTAAGGGGGTGATAACGGGGGGTTTGATTTACGATTTATGGCGGTTTTTATGTTTGGCGGCTGTCGCACGCTAAAAGACGCTTTTTATTGTAAAAATAGTTTTTGCATCACCACATATTGTGAGCTATAATTTTTCCGTATTTTGACCCACCGAGTCATGTGAGGTCTTATTTTTTGCGGGACGAGTTGACGTTTTTATTGGTACCATTTTCGGGCACGTGACATTTTTTGATCGCTTTTTATTCCGATTATTGGGACGCAGAATGAACAAAAACCAGCGTTTCATGAATTTCTTTTGGGGGGGTGCGTTTACACCGTTCCGCGTGCGGTAAAATTGATAAAGCAGTTTTATTCTTCGGGTCAGTACGATTACAGCGATGCCTCATTTATGTCGTTTTTTTATGTTTTGTCGGTTTTTTGCAATGAAAACTATTTTATATAAAAAATAATTATTTTTGTATCGCTTTATTCTGCGAGCTATAACTTTTTTATTTTTTTGCGGATGATGCTGTATGGTGGATCATTTTTTGCGGGACAAGATGACGTTTTCAGCGGTACCATGCATATTTATATGCGTCTTTTTGATCGCACGTTATTGCACTTTTTGTTCGGTGGTATGATAATAAATCATTATTTTTTGCTTCGTTTTTTATTTTTATTTTTTAAGGGGTTTGCTAAAGGGGTTAACTAATGGGACAGTTTTATAGGGCAGGTCATTACGGACGCGGCGATACCAAATATGTGTACTTTTATTGTTTTTGTTTTTTTTATTTTGAAAAAATGGATTTATTGGGGAATATTTTTTTTTTTTTTACTGATTTATTTAGCGATTTTTTTAAAATTATTTTTAACACTTTTTTTTTTTTTTTTTTTTACTTTATTACCTTGTCCCAGGTGGGACATCGCTGTCCTGTGACAGATCGCTGATCTGTCACATCACAGATCACTGTGACAGATCAGCGATCTGTCACAGGCACTGCTGCAGACTTCCTCATGCCTGCGCTTTGCAGGCACTGAGGAAGCCAGCTTCCTCAGGCCCCCGAAGGCCCCCGTCGCCATCTTGGATCCGGGGGCCTGTAGGGAAAGAGCCCCCCGCAGCAGCGCTGCACATTGCGCTGCCGTGGGGGGCTCAGGGAAGCACGGAGGGAGCCCCCTCCCTGCCGATGCTTCCCTTTAACCCCCGGTACACCGCGATCGCGTTTGATCGCGGTGTGCAAGGGGTTAACGTGTCGGGGGCGGTCCGTGACCGCCCCTGACACATTGTGCCGGGTGTCAGCTATGATAATTAGCTGACACTCGGCCGCGATCAGCGGCGCTCACCACGTGGGCGCCGCTGATCGCGATGACGTAATATTCCGTCCATGGTAATTAGGTCCATGGTCACATGGACGGAATATAACGTCAATTGTAGGTAAGGGGTTAAATCCTTCACAGGGACGGCAACTAGAAATTTGGTGTATTGATCAATGATGGTTGAGATGTAGCTATGGCCTGTCCTGCTGGCCTCTACCTTCAGATGATCAATGGCTACCATTTGAAATGGACGTCAACTTACAAGCGTACAAGCGGATGCAGTGGTGGTTTATGATCACCTTTCACAGTTGTGATAGTCACAGACGTGTGACATTACTGCTACCATTTTTCAATGTCTCCTCTCATGCCAATCCAATAGAATCGCATACGGCCTGTGGCTTCTGTCTTTTGCACTCCAAAATGACCAGACACATCATGATAGGCAGTGAGGACCATGGGTACATCTCTCCCTGTGATCACAATTTGATGGAGACGAGTAACGGTGATGTGATCCATGCTACTGCCTTAAAGCAATCCTTTCTTCACAAAGAACCTTTTTCGCTTTCTCCACAGACACAGTAATTGAGGGTCTGCATCACCTCTGCAACATCTACTGGGAGGTTTTCCCGCTATGAGTAATTCCAAAATTTCTGCTAACAATCGACTTTGCATCTATACTTGTATCCATGTAGTTTCCAGTAGTGGAGATTCTTGACTGGCTTACTGAAATTGAAATATATATGAAGATTTAAAAGTACCTTCTGTCGACAACAGCAATTCACCACAGCCGTTTCACATTTCTCTGTACACAGGCCCCAGTACCTTCACTTCCTTTGTAACTATAATTGTGGCGTCCTCTGTGGCTCTTCCACTGTGGCTGGCCTAGGCCCAACCACCACAGCGCTGCACCAGTCTGAGCACACCATCCGTATGATAGCCTCAGGCCGTCTTCGTCTGCGGCTACCGTCCTCTGGGTCACCCCCCGTGACCGCCTCAACTGTCAGTCCTTTCCACTGTCTCTATTTCCTCAGCAGAACTTCCTCTTTACTGTGCTCCATTCGCTGCCTGACTCTTCCAGAACCTTCCCTCAGCCATTTATACTTCCAGTTCTGGTAACTCCACCCACCATCACCTAACAGTTTCTCTGACCAATGGAAGTTATTCAGTCCCACTCCTACACTCTCCACTGCCCTCCAATGGGCAAGCTAAAACACTGCACCCTTTCTCTTTATCTTACCTACACTGCGCTACACCTCTGCTTCTCTCTACAGGCTGGTTTGTCTGTCAGTCCACCGTCCCTACATCATCCATAGTGAGTGAGCATGTGTGGGTTATGCCTTCTATATATACGGTGAATTGGAGAAACAAATTTTTACACTATACTCAGTACAGCTTGTAGCTTGTTATGCAGTACCTTTGTTCGACATTTAGTATTATGGTCAAAACCATACTGTGTAAGCGTCTGAGAGTGACTACGGGACTATTTATACGGAGATTTCAATTGTACCCTAAAAATTATATACTTGTTATCTTGTTATCCAGGACTTTTTTTACAACATTTTTTACTATGGTCAAAACCAAACTGAGTGAGTGTCTGAGGGTGACTACGGAAATATATACCGATATTTTCAATTTGGCCAACACTGTATATAGCAGAACACTTCTGATACAGTAACCTTTTTAGCTATTTAGATTCTGGTGTAATCCATAATGAGCCTGTAAACGTCTGTCTGTTACTCCGGCAATATATTTGGAACTTTAAGATTACCCCAACACTGTATACAGCTGTACGCTTGTGTTACATAACCCATTTACAGCTTTTCATATTCTTGTGTAATCCATACTGGGCCTGAGAGCGTTTGTGTCTGCCTCCTGAAATGTATACGGAGAATCAGAATGTTTACACTATACTATATATACCTTGTATCTGGTGATACTGTACCCTTTTTCAACTTGTTATTTTATTGGGTAATCCATACTGAGCCTGTGAGCATCTGTGTATGCCTCATGAAATATATACGGAGATTTACTGTTATCCATAGACTGTATGGAGCTGTACGCTCCTGATACAGTACCATATATCTGCTGGTATTTTGGGACCATTTTCAAAAACATGAGGAAGTATGGTGGAAGAGAACGTGGATGTGGGCATGGAGGGCCATCTGGTACTGATGGTGGTGGTGGTGCATTTGCTGGTAGTGCCAAAAACACAATAGCAGCTAAGGCAGGAGGTGTTGAGCCAGCGTCATGGTGTAGCTCTGGAAGGCCTGGAAGGCTCCCTTTTCTGGGAGTAGGTAGACTGCTTTTAAAGCCGGAGTATCAGGAACTGTTTGTGATTTACAATGCTGAAACAGCCTCCAGCTCTATCGCCTCCTCTTCTGAAGTTGTAAAAAATGCAAGCACTGAGTCGTAACTGCAGACTTCTGGTCAGGAGCAACCCCTTTCCTTGTGAACTTCACCCACACCAAAAGTGAAGGATGTGGAAGCACACACCTCAGATTACTCCATGGAGCTCTTTTCACTTACCATGCCTGGGTTAATTAAAAATAGGCCCATCATGTACTGGAGCATTGTAAATGGGGCAGATCAGACACTGGAGCAGCATCTAAGGGGCCCATTATACACTGGAGCATTACAAATGGGGCCCATTATATATGGAGCATTATTAGGGCCCATGAAACATTGGAGCATCATCCATGAGGCCCATCATGTACTGGAGCATTGTAAATGGGGCAGATGAGACACTGGAGCAGCATCTAAGGGGCACATTATACACTGGAGCATTACAAATGGGGCCCATTATATATGGAGCATTATTGGAGCCCATCATACACTGGAGCATCATCCATGAGGCCCATAATTTACTGGAGCATTGTAAATGGGGCAGGTCAGACACTGGAGCAGCATCTAAGGGGCACATTATACACTGGAGCATTACAAATGGGGCCCATTATATATGGAGCATTATTGGAGCCCATCATACACTGGAGCATCATCCATGAGGCCCATCATGTGCTGGAGCAATGTAAATGGGGCAGATCAGACACTGGAGCAGCATCTAAGGGGTCCATTATACACTGGAGCATTACAAATGGGGCCCATTATATATGGAGCATTATTAGGGCTCATGATAAACTGGAGCATCATCCTTGAGGCCCATCATGTACTGGAGCATTGTAAATGGGGCAGATGAGACACTGGATCAGCATCTAAAGAGCCCATTATACACTGGAGCATTACAAATGGGACCCATTATATATGGAGCATTATTGGAGCCCATCATACACTGGATAGAGTTGAGCGACTTTTGCTTTTTTAGGGTCGCGTTTCGTTTCGTGAAACCCGACTTTTCCAAAAGTCGGGTCGAGCAAGATCGTCCGATTATAGGGAAAAGTCGGGGTCGTCACGAAACACGAAACCCAATGTAAGTCAATGGGGAATAAAAGTCGGCAGTGAGAGGAGGACAGGAAACACACCTACAGTGCCCATTTGAATGCCAAAAGCATCAATTCTTCTTACTTAAGCTTGTCAACCTTAATTAACTTCATAATACAAGTTACGCACTGAAAAATGGGGGTTATTTGGCTAAATTTGTGGGGGGGGAGGGCTGGCTGCAGGTTTTCATGTGCCCTGGGCGAAAGAGCGCCCCTTTAACACATACCACAACTCATCATGCTCCGATACGGCAGAGAAATAGCGGTATAGTACAATGAAAAATACCTCACTTTTTACATCTCATGACGAGGCCCATCTATTTCTCCATACAAAATCATTGGTCCCATATAATGTTTGAAACAGTATATGATGAGCTCCACATAATGCTACAGTATATGTTGGTCCCCATGGATGAAGCTCCACTGTCTTATGGGCCCAAATAATGCTCCAAACATAATGGGCCCCATTTCTACTGCTCTAGTGTATAATGGGCCCTGTAAATGCTGCTCCAGTGTCTGATGTCCACCTTTGGAATGTTCCAGTGTATGGTGGGCCCCATCTATCATTCTCCAGAGTATAGTGCTCCCCAAAAATTGCTGTCCCAACATAGAAAACAATCAAATAAGTCTCCTCGCTAGGGAATCCCTGTACTTGTCTGGACAGGTGCTGTAGCTTGCTTAACAGCTCGCCAGCCGTTCTCATGCCCAGTATGGATTGCACGTGATTGCACAAAGGTTAGAAAGGGTACCGTATCCCTGGATAACATGTATGGATAGCGTACACATTCAAAATATATGTCTATACAGCATGAGGCAGGCTCAGACGGTGTTAGGCCCAGTATGGATTGCACGTCATTGCACAAAGGTTAGAAGGGGTACCGTATCCCCGGATAACATGTATGGATAGCGTACACATTCAAAATATATGTCTATACAGCATGAGGCAGGCTCAGACGGTGTTAGGCCCAGTATGGATTGCACGTCATTGCACAAAGGTTAGAAGGGGTACCGTATCCCCGGATAACATGTATGGATAGCGTACACATTCAAAATATATGTCTATACAGCATGAGGCAGGCTCAGACGGTGTTAGGCCCAGTATGGATTGCACGTCATTGCACAAAGGTTAGAAGGGGTACCGTATCCCCGGATAACATGTATGGATAGCGTACACATTCAAAATATATGTCTATACAGCATGAGGCAGGCTCAGACGGTGTTAGGCCCAGTATGGATTGCACGTCATTGCACAAAGGTTAGAAGGGGTACCGTATCCCCGGATAACATGTATGGATAGCGTACACATTCAAAATATATGTCTATACAGCATGAGGCAGGCTCAGACGGTGTTAGGCCCAGTATGGATTGCACGTCATTGCACAAAGGTTAGAAGGGGTACCGTATCCCCGGATAACATGTATGGATAGCGTACACATTCAAAATATATGTCTATACAGCATGAGGCAGGCTCAGACGGTGTTAGGCCCAGTATGGATTGCACGTCATTGCACAAAGGTTAGAAGGGGTACCGTATCCCCGGATAACATGTATGGATAGCGTACACATTCAAAATATATGTCTATACAGCATGAGGCAGGCTCAGACGGTGTTAGGCCCAGTATGGATTGCACGTCATTGCACAAAGGTTAGAAGGGGTACCGTATCCCCGGATAACATGTATGGATAGCGTACACATTCAAAATATATGTCTATACAGCATGAGGCAGGCTCAGACGGTGTTAGGCCCAGTATGGATTGCACGTCATTGCACAAAGGTTAGAAGGGGTACCGTATCCCCGGATAACATGTATGGATAGCGTACACATTCAAAATATATGTCTATACAGCATGAGGCAGGCTCAGACGGTGTTAGGCCCAGTATGGATTG